>NC_048303.1:129233946-129285977 GCF_013100865.1 Trachemys scripta elegans | reverse complement strand
AGATCTGGACAGGGAGAAGAAGTCTGGAGATAAATGTGAGAAGCGAAGGACATATGCTTTTTTTTGTTAAAATATTGTATGTTTGCTGTTGAAGAAAGAAATTCAGAATGCATAATGTTGTTTTAGTTAAATAAAACAATTTAAATGTCTGCCTGGTGATGTTCTCCTCCTAATACAGCATGGCAAGAAAATCCTCCAAATATTAATGGATTAACCTGTTGACTGGAGATCTGCAACTACAGTAAAGCTGAAATACTGAAAATACAATTTCCATTGCTACACAAGAAAGTAACAGAAAACGAGATTGAGTTAGGTGAGAGGTAGCTGTCACTGAAGCATCTATTATTGGCAACAAAAAATTAGTGTTCTTTTGTAGTTAACTTATGAGAAAGACCAAAAAAGTAGTAAAGGAATGTAAACGGAGCTCCATTTACTTTAACTTCTTGGCTGTAACAGCCTTTACAGCTGTATCTGAAGATCATGTTAGGATCACAATCCCTGTGGAATCCAAGTCAATATTTAAGTGTTACTGATGTTGTAGAAACATTAATAGAATATTTATTTTGTCTCTCACAGAGCAAGTCTCTCATCAGCCGACATGCATCTTGCCACAGAAAAAGTAGGATTTAGTCTGAAATGAAATGTGAAAAGTACATGGCTTTACTTCAAGCTAATCTATTTACAAGATACAAAACAAGATACATACTCGTTTGTGTTGCCTGGCTAATCTTGCTTTAGTCTCCTCTAGCTCCTTTTGGATCTTCACTACGTGCTTGTTCATCTTACGAATCGTGGAGTGTAAGATCTCCCAGATATAGAACCTAGCAGAGAACCAATTATAACCTTACTGTAGCCGATAACAAAATACAAAACACAGTAAACTGATAAAGAGCAGAGAGAAAAAAAAAAAATCACACATCTAAAATTTTAGCTGTATTTTAGCCTCAACCTTCTTACTCAGACTAACAGCAACAATACAGGTTTCAAGTGTTACCAGAATGTATTAAGTGTACATACTTTATTATAGAAATACATGTCCAGGAAGAATTTTCCAAAGTTTCAACAATAACCTGAATTCCTTTGCAATTTATGCAACTTATGCACATGAAGTACAAATAGTAGTAGTAGGGGAGTACACTTAAACAGGTGTGGCTTCCTATTACTAACAGTGGGATCTTTCCTCTATTTTACCTTGAAATATTAGTGGTGTTTTATTTTGAATTCATTCAGGAATGCATGAGGCACATCATGGATCTGTTTTGTTAGAATGTTTTACGTCAAGGGAGTTAAATGTCAAGATGCTAGAGTCTCCTTAGGATACTGCCATGTGGTATCCTTTTCTCTCAAGCCTTGTTTACTTTAAGAGATTCTTTAATGGTTTGGATACTCACTGTAACTATAACTATATGAACAAATAAATTGACTTTTAAAAAAGTAATTATCTGAATACAATGTACTATTAACTTACAGAATTGTGAGTGATCAGTATAATTCACAAAAGGTACTAGCAACAATAGTACTTGCAATTATAGAAGATAGTTACATGAACCACAGTCTGTGTCTGGGCCATCCTCCCCACTCCCAATTAATTATTATTATTTGTATTGCAGCAGCACCTAGGAACCTCAGCCATATACCATGTCCCCATTGTGCTAAGGTGCTAAACTAGTGCAGAACAAGACAGTCCCTGTGCCAATGAGCAGTTTGCATGGTGACTGTAGAGGTGTACCTTCCTCAGAGGCACGCTGAAGTTATAAGCCATTGCTCAGAAAACTAGACGAGATGGATTCTTGGGTTCATTATAAACCTGCACCTCAACTCTAAATGGAGACTGTTGAATGACAAATATCCTTTTGGAGGGGTTGACACGTAGGTTGTGTATGAAGTGCAAAGGTAATTTTTATTTTTTTTTTAAATTGTTTGCTTACCATAATAAAGCCAAGTAAAAAACTAGTATTCAGTGTACATTATCCACAAAGTGAAAATATGTCTAACCCAACTGAATGTTAGTTTCAACAGAGAATTGATTTTGTTACCTAGTAAAATCATGAGCAAGTTCTGGAGAGAAGATCCAGTTTGCTACGGCAGCACAATCAACTATCTGCGTCCGAATCATCTTATCCACAAGCACAGCAATCATCTGCATTGTGGGGAAAAAACAGAAAAAAAAAAATCTGTTTACTATATTATAGCATCACGATACCTATGGTAATAAGAGATAGTCAATCCTACCTGTTCATTGCTGGTATGAAACACAGGATGCAACAGGTAAAAATACCCCAGGATTAGGTGCTATCCTAAAATAGCTTCTCCAGTGACTCCTCTGCTCTCAACAGCTGGCATTACCTAGTGCAGCATGAAGCCCTCTGAAAAGGCAGCTGCTTCTCTAGAAGCCTGCTGCAACAGTGTGTGTAGATGAGTTTAACTAAAGGTGCAATTTTAACCAGATATGGGTAAGCTGGTGTGACTGTCACACTGAACTAGTTTTAAGATTGTCCACACACAGTGTTCACACTAGAAGACCTGCAACAATTTAACTAAATCTGTATCTACATTTAGTTCAATTGGTGCACTATTTTGAAGTGAAGTGAACACTAACTACTGCTGAATCACACAGCCAAAGAATTAAGGTTATATTTACCTCAATTAAGTAACAGCCACATCACAAAACCAGTCTGCCAGATCAGTTGATCTAGTCAATTCTACAAGCCCCTTGCCTTGAGCCCAAGTTTATCGTAACCACTTTTTATTTTTTATTTCAAATAATATCTGCATTCAGAGCAAGTTCTAAGTGATAGACGTCTATTTCTCACTTTGAAGCATTTGCCCAAGTTTAGATTTTGTAAAACAAACTTACAAAACTTAAGACCAAGAGAAATGATTCCATAATATTAACCCCCCCAATGGAAATGGCTGTTTTAATAAGAGACATTCTCTTGCAGGGTTAGCAACCCAAACGTCAAATTGCCATCAATTGAAATAAATGCTGAAAGGAGGTAGCATAGTGAGAAACAGATAAAAATTTGATATCTAATCTAAGATGCTGTCAGTATCACCAGTAAATACATTTTGAATTCTTTCTAATACACAATTTAAGTAAACAGTGGCCAGGACTCTCTCTCTTTTTTTTTTTTTAAGTGAGAATAAATTGCAACTTTGTCTTTGCAAACAATTCAGTTTCTAGGCTTTTCAGTGTTCATTTTGTTGTTTCCCATTATCGTGAGGACGTAAGCTTCAATAAACATCTGAAATCACCCCTCTTACCTGTGGATGGTTCTTCCAGACCTCATACACAACCCTCAGCACATGGAGCTTCCCCTCATCACTTTCAGCGAGGGTTTTGAAGACTTCATGAAACCTTATTGTAATAAAGAAAAGCGATCAGTGGATGCACAGCAAGTAGTTGAAGCGGTCCAGTAAAAGTTTGGTAGAGAGTATGCCTATGCAGCCTATGATAGTGAGCCTCCCAGTCCAAGTCAACAGACCTGGGCTTGTACTACAGCACTAAAAATAGCCGTGTAGACATTGCGGCTCAGGCTAGAACTAGGGAGGAGGGCAGGTTCAGAGGCCAAGCTGCAACTTCAAAGCACTGTCTATGCAGCTATTTTTACCACAGTAATATGAACCCTGCAAGCCCGAGTCCATGGACCTGGGCTAGGAGCCTCACTGCTACAGGTTGTGTAGACATACTCAAGAGTACCAAGAAGTCACCTACTACAGGACAGGCCCAACAAAGAAAGTAACAGACACCACTAGCTGTCACCTACAGCCCCCAGCTAAAACCTCTCCAGTGCATCATCAAGGATCTACAACCTATCCTGAAGGACGATCCCTCACTCTCACAGACCTTGGGAGACAGACCAGTCCTTGCCTACAGACAGCCCCCCAACCTGAAACAAATACTCACCAGCAACTACACATCACACAACAAAAACACCAATCTAGGAACCAAACCCTGCTACAAAACTCCAGTGCCAACTCTGTTCACATATCTATTCAAGGGACACCATCATAGGACCTAACCACATTAGCCACACCATCTGGGGCTCGGTCACCTGCACATCTACCAATGTGATATATGCCATCATGTGCCAGCAATGCCCCTCTGCCATGGACACTGGCCAAATCGGACAGTCTCTACGCAAAAGAATAAATGGACACAAATCTGACATCAGGAATCATAACATTCAAAAACCAATAGGAGAACACTTCAACCTCTTTGGTCACTCAATAATAGACCTAAAAGTGGCAATTCTTCAACAAAAAAAAAAACCTTTAAAAACAGACTCCAATGTGAAACTGCAGAACTGGAATTAATTTGCAAACTGGATTAGGCCTGAATAAAGACTGGGAGTGGTTGGGTCATTACAAAACCTAAACCTGATTTCCCCATTACTAATTTCTCCCTTCTATTACTCACACCTTCTTGTCAACTGTCTGTAATGGGCCACTCTTACCACTTCAAAGGAGATTTTTCCTCCCTTGGTACCCTGCTGTTGATTGATTTATCTCGTTAGACTCACCTCACACTTGGTAAAGCAACCCCCATCCTTTTGTGTATTTATACCTGCTCCTGTATTTTTCACTTCATGCATCTGATGAAGTGGGTTCTAACCCACGAAAGCTTATGCCCAAATAAATTTGTTAGTCTCTAAGGTGCCACAAGGACTCCTCGTTGTTTTTGCTGATACAGGCTACCACAGCTACCACTCTGAAACCTGCCACTGTGACCCATTCATGGCAATTCTCTATTAGGCCATGTCTACACAGGAACACTTCAGAAAGTTAAGGCATATGAACTATTAGTTTGAAACCGATGAGGGTTAAGTCCCCCATGTGGATGATCTCAATTCGGAGTAAAGCAGAACAATTAGGCTGTGGCAAGCCAGGGTGTGAATCTTCTCCATACTAGCCTGCTGTGATGCCCTGATGACACATGTTAAAGCATTCTAAAACTGTTACAGTGAGTCCTCAGGGTGCCCACAGTTCGACCACAACAGGCTAGTGTGGAGTAATTCAGACCCGGCTTGACGCAGTCTAATTGTTCATGTAGACAAGCCCTTAATGGAATTCAGTGTACAGCGAAGCATTGCCACTTTTCTCCTGAATGAGAGCAGCCACGCATGGATTTAACATATGAACATTGACTTTATACCTTTAGTTGATTTGCCTTAACGTATCCGAGTGCCCCAGTGTGGACATGCCCTTGCAGGATATAATCCCATATGCAGAACTAGTCTAAGTTTCACCAAGAAAGCCTAAATTAGTGAGAGATACCAAGCGTCACTCAGTACAACTGCCAAAAGAAAAATATGGAATTTTTAGACCATGCTACATCAGTTATGAGAGGGAAAAATGACTAGGACAATGTTTGATACATCACATAACCCCTTTCTGAGCGGGCACTGCTCCCATGCTTGGGAGAGCTTACCTCCAATTTTCCTAGAAGATTATAGCATGCTGGTAGAAGGTCAGCTATGATATTTCAGACAGATAGCTTTCTGTTACAGCCTCCATTTCGATACCACTCCAACTATCACAACTGAACCCATCTTGTATCTTAACTCCGGAAGAGCTTGCAGTGTCTAATACCAGTATATAAATGATGTTGTCAGACCTACTTCCTTCCTTAGCCATACTCTGATGGGACCCAAAGGACCCTCCAGTTCTTTTACGAGTCCCCCAGGACTCTAGCAGCGTTCACATGTGGGCATTAAAACATGTACCCATGCCATGCCCACTTAAAGTGCACTGGTCCAGGCAGGTGTGGCGTGGGCAAAAGGATGCACAAATTTGCTGCTGTGTACCTCTGGGCTCACTGTGGGCACTGGGAAGTGTGCTACCTATTGCTGCACTCTTCCAGGTGAGCAACAAGCTAAGGCATGTCTCAGAACATGCAGAATCTTGACCTATCCACATGGAGTAAAATACACATTATGATCTCCGCTTGGATAGTAAGATTCACACTACCAACCCCTTTAATAATAAAAAAAAAAGCTATCAGCTCTTCTCTCCTTTACTTTCACATTACACTGTGCAACATACAAAACACTGAAGCTTGTGGAAGAATAGCTCTACCAAGCAAGTCACTGTTCTAATCAAAATGCGTTCCATAAACCCAGAAATAATGCATTTATCACTTACTTTGCCAGAGCACTAAATGAGTGGCTGAACGACTTGGCAGCTAAATGGAGCAGAGTCTGTACAAAAACTTCTATTTTCAAGGGGTTAAAGGTGAAGCCTTCATCTGAAAGTTGTTTTCAAATTGAAACAGTGGGTTAAATTAAAATCAATATTATAAGTTTTTATCAAAATCTAACCCTGCAAACAAAGCACTGAAGATAATTCATGGTTTCTTTATTTTGCAAAACTTAAGATTTAGCACTTGAGCTTTGCAGCCTGAACAGGGAATCAGTCAATGCTTTCTAAAAGCTGCAGTTTTATCAGCAACTCCCTCAGGCTGCCAGGTGCCGCCATGCAGAGATAGTCTTACCTCGCTGACATGCAGCTAGCTACTGGACTACATTTAGGACTACACCACATTATTCCCTTATCCTCTATAGGAGGTGATCCTCAAACTCTTGTTTCTTACCAGCAGGGAAGACTCCACACCCATTTGAAAGTTTTATCAAACCTAGCAAAGTCTACTGCTGACTTTCAAAAGCACTCCTATCAACATCTTTCTTTTCAGAGGATAAACAGCAGTTTAATCCCTTTAGGATTCCTATAACCCAGTGGTTCTCAAAATTCCCCCCCCACGGATCATTTGAAAATTGCTGAGGGTCTTGACAGACCACTTAATGATCTTTCCAAATGTTGTTTGTACTGTTAGCTAACTATTGTAAAGCGCTTTGGGTAAGAGGGCTATATGAAAAAACTTAAATAATAAACAATGTGTTTCTGTTCTACAAATAAAAGCACACAACTCATATTTTAATATCAGTAGTCTCTCCCTCTCTCCCCGCCACGGCAGCCTCCGAGCTGGGGCTGGGAAGGAGGGGGTTCTCTCCCCGGCAGCCGCAGCCCTGGAGCTGGAGCAAGTCGCCTCTTTCTCTGACCACTGCAGCCCTACACATCCCAAATTCCCCCCATCCCCTCTTCTCACCCCACTGCCTCCCCAACTACCTCCTATTTGCCCCACCTCACCCCACTGCCCCCTCCCACCTACCCCCTATTCCCCCCCCCAAGGCCACCACCTCGCCTTACATGTGCATCTTCTCCAGGGTCCAGGCACCTAATTAGTGGAGCCACGCCTGCACGGGCTCCACTAACTAGGTGGGCAGCCCTTCGTTCTCTTGTGTGTGGCCACCCAAGCGCGCACCTTAGAGGGAACTCTCCACAGTTTGAGAACCTCTGCTCTAACCCATTTTTCCCCTGACTTGGGACACTCCTACACCACTTTATTATCTCCATGTATTTTGATTTTATATATTAATCTAGGTGCCTGTACAATCTCACATATTACTGAATTATTCAAGTTCTTTTTCACCTAAGCTACTAACTTTAGATGTGACTTCTCAAAACTCTCTTCTAAGACATCTGAGAACAGATAAGCCCTGGCCAAAAAGACGCTGGATGTTTAGAGCATGGGTGAGGCTGGGAAGCAAGCTCAAGTCAAGGCCCCCTTACAAGAATGTCTATTTTGTTTAGACCAGGGGAATGGCAGCTTGAGCTCTTAGCTGTTCTCAACTAAGGTAATCTATAAAGAGGCAATCTCTCTCACACTTAGGACACAAACCATGTTACATTTTCTACTAATGCCAAGATCTGCATCCTGATGGTGAAGTATTTCATTCTTTCATACTATCCTTGTCAGCAACAGCCACCCAATAGTACATCCCATACTAGTTTACTCCTTCCTACCACTATCCCATTGATAAGAATGGGTCCTGTCTGTGGGGCAAGAGAAACAAAAATACACTCAACGTTTTATATTGGTTCCGTTTTCTGTTAAGTGATGCTAAATGGAGAAAGCGTACAAGTCATTAGGCAACGTACCAGGCACAACTCCTACTTCGATAGGATGGTGAAAGTAGTTTTGAACACAGAAGAAATGACCTTTAATGCCCAATGTCAGATATCCTTACCGTCATCATCATCCTGGTTAGGATTGGGCACATCTTTTAAGATGCCGAAGATTTCATCATTACTGGTCTTATTTTTAATGGCAATGGTCAAACAGAGTGCAACAGTGTATCCCGGAAGAGACTCTAAACAGAAGACAAAAGGTCTGATCATCTTCAAAATTAGTTGCAATGAATATGGGTTACCTTTATGTCAGCTTGTGCATTTTTCAGAAAAGCATACACTTTTCCTTGAACAATTAAAAAAAAAAAAACCAACAATTACTGCTTTGTATTAATAGAACTGAGATTTTGGCATGCTGGAAATGGGATTTTGCAGCAAGCTGCAGGCTCTCATGCAATGTCTGGACCACATGCAGCCAACTCACAAATCTCTAATTTCTCTCAAGATGTGAACTTATTTTAATATTCAGTGAATAGTTAAATTATGTAATGACACTTCAAACCGCATCCACAATTCCAGGCAGCGAGGACATCAAGAGCTGTGGCAGCACCTCCCCACATAAAAGCTTTGCAAAACCAGTACAGTCCTTTCTTCCTCACAAGTCCACCTTTTCCTCTATTCCAGCAGCAAAAAGTTATCCACACCTAGATATGTCTAATCTTTTCTGCCTTTCAACTCTCCCCTTTTGGATCTACCCAAAATCTTGCTACTACCACCCTGCTCCTCACGTCACTGTCCACATCAGCAGCCCCTGAGAATCCTTCCTTTCTATCTGCTACATCAAATTCAATCGCCCCTTGGCCTCAACTTTAGAGGGTTTACATAACCGTTCCTTTGCCTACATCTGTGCTCCAATTTCTTCCTATTTTGAAGAGTCTCTTCCTTTCCTTCTCCCGCTCACCTTTGTGCCTTCAATTGTGACACTCCTTATACTTATGGCACTCATCCGTTTTTTCTTCACAAATAATCTCTCCATATCACTTTTCACCTTAACTATGGTCTTACTCCTGTCTGTTTGCTTGCTTCACTTATTAGACAGAGTTCTTTGGAGCTTACCAAGAGCTCTTTCATTTGTTTCTGAAACAAATGTGGCACTCAAAGAATAGTAAGTTATCTTCACTATGCTGTTCAACTTTTGCACATCACTCAGCTCAGACACTGAAAACAGAAGCTAGATTAACTTGTAGACTTTCTTGCAACTAGCACAAGGCTGCAGTGTTCAGGCTGCAAACACTGCAGGATAATTAACTTCAAACCAAGGTGCTTACATTGACATTTTAAAGTTTTTAGGAACCCTTTTTAGTGAATTCCCTCCCAACCTGCCCCAAATCAAAGTTTTAGACCTAAACTATATTACTGTGTCCCACTCAGGCAATGTTTCCAGGTCAAAAGTCAGCCTTTTTATTTCCACTGTGAATTTTCTTCTATAAAGATAACTAATTTGACTCAAACTAGAGGTTTCTTTGCTTGATCAGATCTCAAAACAGATAATATTTTGATAACCTTTTCTTCAAAATGCAAACGCCTTCGAAGTAGCTTTTATACTTACTATTGCTTTCATCTCCATATTTATAAATACACGATGGGTTTGCAGGACTAAGGACAGAGAATGTAGCAGGAACAATATCTATTATTCGCTGATGGTATGAAAGCCTGCAAGAGAAAATTTCAGTTGTAATAGAATTACCAGTGGAATATTTTGAGGGATACTCCATGGTGTTGCCTTAAAGATGTTCTTATTTTATTATGTTTTAATTTTGCCAGAACAAAAACCAAGAAGTCTGATTATTACTACATAATATTGAGGATAGTTCCTTCCAGACATTAAGAGTCAATGAAACCAGTTTATGCACTGACCTTCCAATGGATTTGAATAACTTACAGAAAAAAAGTTATATTCTCAACTTCACATACTTAACTTTGCTCATACGGAAAGGTTAAGAGGAACCGTCAGTCAGGGCCACATTTTATTCAAACATTGCACATGCTATGTGGATCACAGGCAAGATACTGGTGCTACAATTTAAAAATCAATGAAACAAAGTCACCTTGACTTCTCCATTTTAACCCTCAGTTCCATCCAACCTTTATAAACATTTAAGAATTAGCCTACCACCATTTGAGGTGAGATGGAAGGGATCCAAAGACAAAATATTTCTCTTTTGCCAATCAGTGCTTTTACTCCTTCTAGGCTTCCTGACTCAAAAAGGAGTAAGTGAAAACCGTTTTCAATTGGGATTCTAAGGGCTTGTCTACACTATAAATTAGGTCGACTTAGTTTAGGCTGACACAGAGCCACCAGCTCTTGGTGTCCACACTACTCTCCTTCTGCAGGTGGAGCGCTTCCTCACCTGGTGTGCTTGCACCAACTGGAGTGGGGCATTGGGGGGCACTGACAGCCCCACAGGGCTCAATTTCCCAGCACAGAGCCTACCAGCAGAGAAACTGACATTCTTGTCAATTTCACATTGCTATTGTCTTTGCTCAGAGCAGCCAGGCTTTGACAGCTCTGGGAGCTCCATGGGGAGCTGGGAGCCCAGGTGCTCAGTGCATGGCAGCTGGGCTCAGAGCGGGGAGCCAGGGGAAACCAGGGCTCCAGGTGGGGAGTGGGGAGCCTGGGCACCAGCCTGCTTGGAGCAGGTGGCTGGGAGCTCGGGGGCCAGCTGGACTCTAGCTGGACCCCCCTCACTCCAGGGTGACAGATCAAGCTGTGAGCCAGGTACCGAGTTCACAGCAGGGAAATCTACCCACCTTTGTCAATTTTATGGATCCCACACAGAGCCATGAAATTGACAAGAATTTTAGCCAACTATAAATGTAAGTAATGCAGTGTTTACACGGACACGGTTGCCCTAACTACACTGACATAAGCCCTACGCCTCTTGTGGGTATGATATTGGTGTAATAGGGCACTTACATTGGTGGGAGCAAGGCTGTAGCGTTGACACTACCATAGTTAGGTTGACATAAGCTGCCTTACATCAACCTAACTACTGTACACCAAGCCCATGTCACTTAAGCACTTTGAAAAGTTTTTCCCTTATTCCCTCCCCATCACCAGCTGCTGGACCAATCCTGAGCACCGACAACTTCTTTTTAAGTCAATGAGAATCCTGGATCCTCATAACCAATCAAAATTAGGCCCTGTGTTACTTGCAAGCCATTAATAAGGTAGAACTCCAAAGTACATTCCTTCCTGCATTTAGTTTATGAATGACCAATACTTTCCAGCAACATTACTTCCTCTGCCGCCCCCCACAATCAACATCCATCACGTAAGTCCAAGTAAAGGGAGTGTCTAACCCTCTGGCCTTGCATCTAAAAGTGAAATGTAGGTGCGGATATTTCACCTCCTATTTAAAGGCATCACTTCTCCAATCTATTAGGAGAGTGGGAGTGTCCCATTATTTCCAAGAGTCCTATCAGCCAAGACAACAGAACCGATGGACACATCTACTGAAAACATGAATTAATAGAATGTGCTGCATGGGAAAGAGTTCATAAGTACATATACAGGCACAAAATTGAAAGGAATCTGGTTAATAGGAACTAAAAGTAAACAATTATCAGACAAATGTCATAGTAAATTCCAAGCTCCTAAAGTGGTGTGTTCAAAAGCTTCACTTACCTCATGCATTTTTCCAAGACTTCTCTTACAAACTTGGGTTTGGGCTTGTCAAGGTCGTGAGTAAGACAATCTGACCTATCAAAGTGCAAAATTTGATAGCATTTAACAAGCATTGTATTTGCTTCTTAATCTGCTCTTAGTTGGCTCAGTGCTGTACAAAATGTTCACAGGTTAAGCACAGTTAATCTACAATGCTCTTTCCCATTCTCTACGGGTCTCAGCAATTTTGAGATGGGGTACTAACACATAATGGTATTAGAATCTATGAACTGCCAACTTGGAGTCTCATCTTCACAAACACATATTGAAATAAGTGATTTCTAATTACAGTAAAAACTTAACACTATTTAGCAGGTTGTGATATATTAGTTACACAAGAACAGTATTTTGCATCCTGTCTAAGTTTAAATGGTTATGAAGTAAAGGCACTGTGGTGATAATTCTATGGTGATTAGTGCTTTTGAGAGATGTTAACTACAGATAGCTAGGGACAACTATTAGCAGCACCACTGGCAAGTTCTGGATACGTTCGAAAGTTGTACGCAATACAAATGGCTCAAATGGGGACCCCAACAGAAACTTACCAATCTTCCCAGCTCCAACGGAACTGAAAGTTACTCAGATGGTGGGAAAACCAGTTCATGAACCTTTAAAAGAGGAAAATGTTATAGTTCTATTAAGTATGCAACAACTCACAGAAGAAAAAAACAAAACAAACAAAAAATCAGATGAGAGTTTCAATTATACTTTTCAAAGGCAAGCTTAGAGTCATTTCAAGTCGAGAAAAATGTGTTCCAAAAATGATGAACAGAAAAAAGTCACATAGTAAATCATTAGGGAGTCACCAATTTAGGTTAAAAGGCATACTAATGTATGGTATGTTGATGTTAAAGCACCGTTTAGAACAGAAAGGAAACACACTGCTAAACTAAAATCAACAACGTTTAGCTTCTTTGCTTTAGGCGCCCAAGTTAAGTGGGATATTTTCAGCAGTGCATAAGAGACTTGGGATTTCCTCTGCAAATAAGTGAGACTTGTGTTCCTAAGTCCCCCTCGACACTTTAGAAATTTATCCCTTACACAGTCTCCCCCACCACCAAGATTTGCTAAGCATTGAACTCCAAATTAAGCCAAGTTTGTCAAGTGTATAAGTCTATCTACAGAGGTCTTTGGTCATATTCATAGAAAAGTGCAACAGGCAATTTCAAAAGGGGGTTATTAAATTTTTCTTTTTCATTCTCATCACTATTTTATCAGCTACGATATGATTCCGGCATGCAGAGTAGTTTCTCTTATTTGGCAGATAACTGTCTTTACACAGTCCTTTGTAAGGTACAGCTTCTCTCTCTACTAGAAACCACTGATTAATCAGGTCACAATGTAAGGTTTTAGAGCAATTACTAGCCTGCAACATTTAAAAAAAATGTCACATGAAGTCCATGAAGCATCAAACAAGAATGAAAAGGGACAACTCTGCAAAACTGTTATTTGGTTCCAGGTGAGAGTCACTTTAGCCTTTGAGACAGAATGGAGATAGTCTCATGCTCTGTCAGATTCACCACATTGGTCCTATTCTATCTATTTATTAACATAAGCAAAGACAGCTGACTGCAAATATGTAGATTGTCTTAATGATTTTCTCCATAGCAACTGCAATTATTACATGTTGCACAAGCTTCACTTACCCCTTAGAACAATGAACTGTCACCTCCTTGCCTGCTATCCCACTGTAAACCAACGCTCAACCCCTCCCTCAGGCCAGAGGATGGAAGTGGCATGTGTCAGCAGAGCAGAGTGTGGACTGAGGTCATAACTGCACCATGCTCGTAGGCAGAGCAGTGATCTGGAGGGCAGTGGGTTGGCAGTATAAGGCAACTGTCCTTCTGAGAGCAGGGAGAGAAGGGTCTCAGCACACAGCAGAGAAGGGTGAGCAAGTGCTAAGTAGACGCCCATCCTTCAGTTTAGAAGGCTCAAGACTAGAGCTCAAACGTTAACACTCTACTTAGGATTTACAGTGGGTTTTTATGGAGCCAATAGATAGTAAGAAGAACTTCATGTGACCCATTTTCAATCCATCAGTGTACAATGAGGAAAACATTCTGGTGTTCCTGAAATGCACAAGCACTTACCGGTCTATACACGTAGTGTTCATTGTATCCAAACGCATGTACAGCATTTCTGTGGCTTGTGCAAGCTACAAGTGTCTAATTAAGGCAAAGAGGAGTCTGATAAATCAGAGCTTATATTAACTCTTTCCACTTTCTACGGAGAGTTTGCAGAAGGATGTTCCCCCCCAGTAACATCTCATTTTTCAACTATCCCACGCCAGGGTAAGTCCTGGTAATTTCATGGAAAACAGGGCAACTGCAGTTTGCCCACTAGGTGGACTCTTGTCTCTGCTCATAAAGAGAGTATTTTATAAGACAATGGAAGCTGCACATCTAGTGATACTTGCTGCCATCCAACTCATTATGGAGACCCAGCACCTCAGTGACCGCAGCACTCTGGCTTCTGAAGAGACAGAGCTATTTGGAGAGGATGCAGTCTAACACACTAACGAACTCAGTAAGAAACAACAAGAACAAGCCACCTTCACTCATTTTAATCTTCATTTCTCTGAATATTACACTTGTTTTGCCACATTGTTTTCACCACTACGGTTAGCAGAGATTTTGGGGGTAGAATTTAAACCGAAGGCAGCTCAAAATGGATGACAGTCCTCCATGATTCTTAATTGCTAATATTTTTAAAGCTATGGGACAATGTAAGATGGCAAGGAGAAGACATCCCCACTACGATGCGGCAAGAAAACTGCAGCAGCTATTTCAGTGAAACTAGTTGCATAGATGTATATGCTAAATCTATTAATCTGAGTTGAGTTAGAAACAGACTGAAAATGTTCACCCAAGTCATCCACAGTCAATTTTACATTTTTTATAACACTGATCTTCTAGAAGCCAGAGTGAGCCTTTAAAGCTGGTTCATTTCAGATTATGACACCACTGATATATAACAAGTGTGCCAAAGACTTAACTCTAAATTTCAGGGACTTTATCTGAGCTGTAAAACACAAACTTTGATAGGATCCGAAACTTGATATTTCAGAAGTCTTAACCCATAAGTCTTTAAACTACCTGCACTGTTTAAGTGATGTCCTTGTCTCTTGCAGGACAAAGATCTCTACCTGAATCTTTGCAGGTAAGTAAGGAGAATATAGTCTAACAATTTACTTTAAGTTTATTTATAAAACTACATATTTTGCTGTTGATCATGAAATGATCTCAACATTAACAAGCCTTAGAACCTCTATTCACTTACAAGCAAAATTCCTAGTGGTACAACTTACACAAATGCTGCTGC
This sequence comes from Trachemys scripta elegans, assembly GCF_013100865.1. Classification (NCBI taxonomy): domain Eukaryota; kingdom Metazoa; phylum Chordata; order Testudines; family Emydidae; genus Trachemys; species Trachemys scripta. Next base: position 129,270,961 of record NC_048303.1, on the reverse strand, counting down.
TATTTGCAATCTAATTTTAGAACCTGATATTAACAAAGAGTTAATATGCAGAAACATTGTAACTGAGAAACCAACGTGCATACGCCAGGTTTACTGACAATCTGTTTCCTGCATTAAGATTCAATGATACAGCATAATTACAGTTATTGCTAGTCTAGCATTTGGGATTTATTTTTAAAATTAGTGCTTAAAACACTGGAGATTTTTCCCATCACTTTGACACTAGAGACTAGGATAACAGAACAACAACGGCTATTTGTCTGCACTGTTCTTTCACATATGCAGTACTGATGGTCAAAATATTTGCTTGTTTTATTCAATTGAATAAAGGGAAAAGGAAATAGAGTCACTGCTAAAATTCATGCCAATACTCAGTTTTCCAGAGAACAAAGGAAAAAGCATTCAAAGCTACCGTGCTCCTTAACAAGGAAGGATACAACTTGTGGTAAAGAGCCAGGTTGAAGTTTGCACAATTCAATCAGAAGTGTTGTGTACATGACCTCAATGTGTGGTGGAACTGGAAGCTGAAACAGTTCTGCAAATACTACCTGGGGGGTGGGGAAGAGGAGGAGGAAAAAAAAAAAAAAAAAAACCATGTTATCAGAGCTCAGTCTAGCCACATGCACACATTTCCATCATCATGTCCAAGTTTGCACAATTCTGACGAACAACAGTATCATGCGACTATGTACCACAAATAAGGCACGTTTTATCTGTTAAACTCTTGCTATGAGGACTATAAGGTGTGTTTATAAAATGGATAGTGTGAAAAGAATGCCTCTCGTACTGAGAACACATGCATATACTATTCATCTGCAGCCTTTTAAAAGTTTTTGCAACAAGAACTATCGCAAGACCCATTCAGGACCCTCAACACCAGGGGTCTCAAACTCAATTTACCTTAGGGCCAGGGCCAGTCCTCAAATCCTCCCAGCAGGCCAATAATATCACTCATGCCGCCCAGAACCCGCCTCCCCCCTAAGACTTTGGGAGTGAGTTTGGGTGGGCAAGGAGGTCTGGGGTAGGGGATTGGGGTGCAGGCTCTGGGAGGAAGTTTGGGTGCAGAAGGGGTGAGAGGTTGGGCTCTGAGAGGGCATTTGGGTGGGGGAGAGGGTCTGGGGTGCAGGCTCTGGGATGAGTTGGGGTGCAGGCTCTGGGCTGGGCCAGGGGGTGGGGCTGCAGGAGGAGGGGGTGGGGTTGCAGGCTCTGGGAGGGAGAAGGGGAGGGGTACAGACTCTGGGAGGGGAGCGCAGTGCTTACCTGGGGTTCCAAGGCAGGGCAGGCTAAGGGGGGCCTCCGCGCGCTGCTGCCCCCAGGCACAATCCCTACAGCTTCCCACTGGCCACAGGGGCACTCGAGGCGGGGGCAGCACGGAGGGGCCGGCAGACTCATGGAGTGAGCAGGCAGACGCCGCTCAGCTCCGCTGCGCTGCTGGAGCCCCAGGCCATTGTAAGTCGCCTGGGGGCAGGGGAGCGGAGATGGGGCCAAGGGAGAGACCTGGCCCCAAAACTGCTGGAGCCCCACAGGCCACATTGGGGAGGTTTACGGGCTGGGAGTTTGAGACCCCTGCTCAACACAGTGAGACACTAAAAACCCACCACCTTAAATGCCACTCTCCCACTCACTAAACACCCCTACAGTAGCTTACTGTACAATCTTCCAAGTGGGCTTGATTTTGAGAGAGGCATCTTAAGTTTGACTCCCTATTGACTTGTAAACAAAAGAGTCTTGTAAAACTATCAATTAAAACATTTTTTTAAGCTGAGTTATTCTCCTGCATTGTCTACAATCAAAATATTGCACCAGTGAGAACCTGAATGTGGAACAATAAACAAAAGTAGTCAGTTAAGTTTCATGACCCAAACTAGAGAAGTTACAGAAGTAAAACAGCAAAAAGGGGAAAATAAAACATTTAATTTTTATTTAAAGGGGTTAAGGAAATCAGTTAAAATACATTTAAGTCAATGTTGTCCTAAGATATTACAAAAATCTATAAATTAAGTTATATTTGAAAAAAAAAAAAGTGCAGTAGTTAGGAGCATTCCAAACTATACTGCAAAACAAAGTTTCAACTAGGTGGCTTTAAATATTAATGCTACTGAAGTAATTTTCTTTAAGCTTGTCTTATTTTGCAAGTTTCTATAAGATTTAAAAAAAAAAATCAAACTAAGTCTGAAAATTGCACTTTATTATAAACCTTACACTATGTCACTATGTACATTTGTATTAGATCCAATCTGTATTGATATAAGTAGCACAGGTAGGGATGCCTACAGTTCAGGGTGCCAAATACTTGTTTTAACACCCCGTTTTCAGTTGATTAACATTTTGACAAAAGTTAAATTGCTTGGTCTGAAATTCTCCACAACAGGTGTTTGGATCTGCATCAAGTTGATTTTTGGGAGGAAATTGCAGCAAATGGTTCAGCCCTTTCACAGAATGAAGTTTGAAAAAATATGTTTTATCCAAATTTAAAAAATTCTTAACCATTTCACTGAGACATTCTAGCACAGGGATGACCAACCTGAGCCTGAGAAGGAGCTAGAATTTACCAATGTACATTGCCAAAGAGCCACAGTAATAAGTCAGTGCCCCCCCCCCCCCGCCCACTCCCAGCGCCTCCGGATCACGTGGCGTGCAGGAGGCGGGGGGGGGGGGGGAGAAGGAGGAGCGAGGGCACTGCAGGTTCAGGGGAGGGGGCGGGAAGGGGTGGAGTGGGGGCAGGGCCTGTGGCAGAGCCAGGGGTTGAGCAGTGAGCACCCCCCGGCACACTGGAAAGTTGGCGACTCTAGCTCCAGCCCCGGAGTTGGTGCCTATACAAGGAGCCGCAGATTAACTTCTGAAGAGCCGCATGTGGCTCCGGAGCCCCAGGTTGGCCACCCCTGTTCTAGCGCCTCCATGCTCTGGAACAATCTTTGAAAGGGCGTCACCCTGATGTCAGGAGTTTGCCGTTTGCAGTCCTCATGAAAATCTGCCTCAATCTGGCCATGTTATAAGCCAATGAAAGTTGGAGTTTGTACATGCTTAGTAGAGACATATTAGAGAGAGTCTGGAAGCTAAGCTCTCTGAATAGAATAGAATATCAGGGTTGGAAGGGACCTCAGGAGGTCATCTAGTCCAATCCCCTGCTCAAAGCAGGACCAATCCCCAGATAGATTTTTGCCCCAATCCCTAAATCACCCCCTCAAGGATTGAACTCACAACCCTGGATTTAGCAGGCCAATGCTCAAACCCTGAAGATCCCATCTGTATCAAGCATGCTCCATTCTGGGGATGAGCAGGACTTTCCAGGCTCCTGGAAGCCAAGGGCTGCTCTGACATGAGGCACAAGCACTGCAAGCAGGGAGACTGTCTCATCTGTGTGCTCCATGATCTTGTGCTGGCAAGCAGCCAAGAGAAGGAAAACACAAAATGAAGGTTGCCTGTGTGTATGTATTGATAACTCCTGCCTCATTCAGTGAGCAGGATGAATTGTGCGAAGGGAATGAAGTCAGGGCTGTACAGTTAATGAGGCTGTTGTTGCCTTCTGTCCGACCCCAGACACACTTTTTTCAGAAGTTGGACAGTATAGTCAAGTGAGGCAGAGGACTGCAAGAGGAGAAAGGATGGTCTCATGGTTTAGAAAACTGAATGCAACCCTTGAGTACTGGATATCCCTGTCTCTGCCACAGTGTTTGAGAGATTTTGGGCAACTCACAAAACAAGTTTTTCACAGGTAGCCACTGTTTTCTCATTTTTGGGTGCCCAATCTGAGACATCTAGAGTCTGATTTGTAAGAGTGCTGAGCACATTCAACTTCAACTGCAGTCAGTGAGAGCTTTGCTCGAAGTACATGAAATTAATTAAAGTGCTAAGTACCCTGAAAGAGTTAAGCCATACAGTTCTCTGCACACGGAATCAAGTAGGGGTCCTTTATTACATATGATCATGTAATAAACACCACCATAATGGATAAGAACAAAGGGGGCCTGTAATGGGGCAGTTGCCCCACTCCCGCAGAACAGGGGTTAAAAGTAGCCCTGGAGAGGGCTGAGGCTGGGAAAAGGAGTGAGAGCAGCTGAGGGAGTGGCTGACCATAGGGGTGGCCAGCCCAATTAGGGCCCAGCTGGCCCTGATCAGAGGGCTGGGGGCCAGGAGCTGAAGGAGTCTCTCTCTAGCTGTGGAGAGAGAAGGACCTGGCTGCCTGGGAGAAAAAGGTACCTGGAGCAGTGCTGGGGAATAGGGTAAGGGAGCTTCAGCCTGGTAAAACCCCAGGCTGCAGGTCTTGTTGAAGGCCTACAGAGGTACTGGGGCTGCAGAGATACAGCCTGAGAATAGCCAAAGGCAGCAGGTCCTGACCCCCTTGCCAGTGATGAGTGGCCATTACGGACTGCAGGGGCTAGATGGTGACTGGCAGTAGCCACTGAGGCAAGGTGGGTTGGGGGTTTCCCTGGGAGGGGAGACCCAGTGTGTGGGGATACTGCAGTGGGCAGAACCCTAAGGTAAAGAGCACCGGAGTCCGGGAGGGCATGGGGGCCAGCAGCAGGTGAGACACCAGCCAGGAGGAGGCGCTCCCTATGCTGGAGAGCTAATTCCTGAGATGACCAGCAGGAGGCGCCGCCGCGCTGGTGAGTCGTCGCTTCGCTACAGGGAAAAATTAAGAATTCCTAGAGAACGTTAATTCCCCAACAATATGGGTGAAAACGAGACAATCACTAAGCTCATGAATGAAGTTACATAGAAAAAATGATAAAGACAAAAATGCCATACAACTTGAGGGCAAACATTTTTAATGAAAACCATCTCATATCAGATCTCAGTCCTCATCCTCAAAGAAAGCCTGCACAACACCTTAAAAACAAGCCTGGGAATTTAAATTCATAACTATGCTAGAAGCTAAAAATCATGGACTCAAAGACAATGGATTTATGGCTCATTATTACAAGCTGTGATTCACTAACCCTCCTTCTTCACACTATTGGAGAGGTGTCAACTCCCTGCTTCACCTTGAATGGTCTCTTGCAATGTATTAGCTCCTTATGCTTAACAATCTGTTCCATGTTGTATCTAGCTGTGACACCGCGTACCTTTCCCCAGACCTAATCAGGTCTTGGCTACACTGGGAATTCACAGCGCTGCACTTGCTGCGCTCAGGAGTGTGAAAAAACACCCCCCCGAGCGCAGCGAGTGCAGCGCTGTAAAGCGCCAGTGTAATCAGCGCCTGCAGCGCTGCACGCTCGCTCGCAGCACTGCAAGCTATTCCCCTCGGAGAAGTGGAGTACTTGCAGCACTGCGAGAGCTCTCGCAGCGCTGGTGGCGCGACTACACTCGCGCTTCACAGCGCTGCCGCGGCAGCACTATGAATCCGCGAGTGTAGCCAAGGCCTCTGTGTAAGCAACAGAAATCTGCGCAGTAAAAGATATCACACCTGTCACTCCAATATTGTGGGACCAGCACAGCTACAACATTGCCAAATTAGGAAATGCCAGAATTCGGGTTCAGTCTCTGACTTTGCAACTCTAGTGTTCTTTTCTGTATGTAATTTTACTTGATAAGTAGTTATTCCCTAAAATACTGCAAAAAGGCACAACAAAGGTTCAATTTTCAACATAAACCCTGAATTTCTAGACTTGACTACTTGTTCACTCAACTCTAGTGTTCCTAGCATTAGTCTGCTAATGCCTTTGCATTTCCTTTAAAGGACAGAAAATACTTAATGGGCTTTGTAAGTTCTCCATTTGACCCTAGTGTGTTCTTGATGGAGATCCTGATACCTTAGAACCCAGCCACTTCAAATTCTACACCAGAGTTAAAGATCAATCCAAAGTGAAAGCACTGCACTCTATTATTCCGAGATTCTAGCTTTAGAAGTATCATTAAGACTTAACAGTAAGTTCTACTATGCATACATTAAAGACCTTAAACATTCAATTTTTAAAAATGACGAACATTGCTTCAAGTACAGCTGATTCCTAAATGAGGCAAGCTCGAAGACAGCTGTTTGAGTTAAGTATGCACAAAATTTCTAATTAAAACATAGTGATTTAAGAAACACCATGTACAAATATCTACTTAACCAATTTAACTCAAAGATTCCAAAACTAATTTCACCTCTGATGAGACCAAGCCAGGAAGATTGCAGCCCAAAAAAGTCATGTTTTCCAAAGTTATGAACGATCAAAAGAGGAGGTTTAGAGTGCTTACAGCAGGAGCTACTGCAATATTAGAAGAGAACCAAGAACAGTAAGGAAATTAAGGTAATTTGCTTCTGGGCTGAGATAATTGTAAAATGAAATACAAGTATTATGCATAATTGCCATCTTGGCCTTTACTACAGCACTGCATTCTCCCGTGCTGCCATCATAAATGCCTAATCATATGGACTTCCAAAAAGTTACACTGCTCTACAGCCAAAATGCTTCTGAAATAAATGTAGTCAAACTTTACTAATTCTTGGTCACTGAGAACGAAAATGATGCTTAAAATTGTTGATTGGCTCTAGTTTTCAAGATATGCTATTGGGTCAGTACATACGACCCTTGACTTGGGAATGGCGGAGGATAAGTGAGTTATAAAGGAAAGGGATCTCAATTTAAACCAGAAATGACTAAAATACATCTTTGACTGGATCTATGAATAAATCTATGACTGGGTTTGGACAGTACTTGCTTTTTAGGCAAAACAATGAATGATGCAATCTGAAGCTGGTATTGCGTCATACATGATATGAATTGCATCATGTTATTCCTAGAAGTCATGGATGATGCAATCATAATGAAGCTTACACATCACTCTGCTGAACAAATTGCCCTATATCAGCTCTAGAAATCATATAGTGTCATGCTCTATTATTTGTCAGTGTTTGATTTTGCAAAGGGACACATTTCTGTTTAGCCAAAGTGAGCAGAGATGTCTCGTACTTGTGTGAACAGTGCAGATAACTTCTGCTATGTTTGTGGTGAAGTGACTTTTGCATCACAAAAGCGCAGTATAACCACTATGGTTAAGAAAGCCTATCACCTTTATTTTGGCTGCAAAATTGGAGATCAGGACAAGAGGTGGGCACCACACATATGCTGTAACACTTGTGCAACAAATCTTCGCCAGTGGTTGAACAGGAAAAGGAAATCTATGCCTTTTGCAATGCCAATGATTTGGAGAGAGCCAACAGATCATACCAGCAATTGTTACTTCTGCATGGTGCCTCCAGTTGGGAAAGGTGTGTCAAAGAAGAAAAAGTGGACTGTGCATTATCCAAACATTCCATCAGCTATACGCCCAGAACCCCACAGAGAAGGACTGCCGGTTCCTGATGCACCAGAATCCTTCTCACTTGAGTCAGACGAGGAAGAGGATGAAACTTCTGGTCCTGAACCATCAATGTCACAGGACCTACATTTTCTCCCATTCTCCTCCTCTGAACCACACCTCCTAACACAAGGTGAACTGAATGACCTTGTCAGGGATTTGGAACTACCCAAGAGTAAGGCAGAGCTGTTGGGCTCCAGACTACAGCAGTGGAATCTCCTGGCAGGTGATGTTAGGGTTTCCATGTTCCGTGACCATCAAAAGGATCTTGTCCCATTCTTCTTCATGGAAGGTGATCTTGTAGCCTGCAACAACATCGATGGTGTGATGGCAGCCCTCAACATCGTTCACAATCCAGATGAGTGGAGACTGTTCATTGATTCATCGAAGACGAGTCTTTAAGCTGTTTTACTGCATAATGGCAATGTTTTGCCATCAATTCCAGTTGGTCATGCAATCCATATGAAGGAAACCTATGACAACATGAAACAACTTTTGAGGTGCATAAACTATGACCAACATCAGTGGCAGCTTTGTGGCGATTTGAAGGTTATTGCTCTCTTGCTTGGTCTGCAGACTGGATACACAAAGTACTGCTGTTTTCTCTGAGAATGGGATAGTTGTGCAAGAGATTCCCACTACATCAAGAAAGATTGGCCACTCCGACAGTCATTGGAGCCCGGGAGGAAAAGTGTTCAGCATCCACCTTTTGTTGAATCAAGGAAGATTTTGTTACCACCCTTACACATCAAGCTGGGTCTGATGAAGAACTTTGTCAAGGCCATTGACAAAACACAAGCAGCTTTCAAGTACCTCCGTGGAAAATTTCCAAGGTTAAGTGAAGCTAAGATAAAGGAAGGTGTCTTTCTTGGTCCTCAGATTCGTGAACTTCTTCGAGATGATGCATTTGACCATGCACTGCGTGGCAAGGAAAAGACGGCATGGAAAGCCTTCCAGTTAGTGGCAATAAATTTTCTCAGAAACAACAAGGCAGACAACTACAGGTCGTTGGTGGAAAACCTCCTCAAGGCATACAAAAGCCTTGGTTGCAACATGTCACTAAAGATACATTTTTTTGCACTCTCATCTAGATTTTTTTCCACCGAACTGCGGAGCAGTGAGCGATGAGCACAGCGAGCGATTTCACCAGGACATTGCAACAATGGAGAAACGCTATCAGGGCAAATGGAGCCCATCAATGCTTGCAGACTATTGCTGGACAGTGACAAGAGATGCTCCATTTAATGAATACAAGAGACAAGCCAAGAAGGGCCGAGTAGACACTGAATAGGACTAAACTATGTACATAATAGTTTTTTGCCTTTTGTTTCATAATAAATTTTATTTATATAACCCTTTTGCTGATTTTTAAAGTGTTACATAAACAGGACAGGTGAAATATTATCATGTAAAGCAACCATAAACGCATGCAAAGACCTAGGTTTACAATTTATGATTAAAACTCTACTATCTATACAATATACATAGGCATACAATGTAAAAACTTAAATATCTTAGAAACAGTAGCCAATCAGTTGTTTTAATTGTCATATTTGAATTCAGCACATCAAAATACATAATAAATAGCACATTTTATCTCTGAAGCAGACGACTTCTCAAAAATTATAGACCAGTGTTATTCATACTCATTCTATGAACCTTTCGTAATCTGTTCTTTCCCATTTGTGAAAATACTTCAGAAATATGAGTTTACCATGTCATTTAATATATATTTTTAAAAGTAGCATTATCTTTTTATTTGGATCATAGAATACAACAAGAATTTACAGGCATAATTTACACTAACTTAAAATGTTTTGGAGAACAAAGGTGTCCAGTTTGTTGGTTTTTTTGTTTTTTGTTCATTTGTTCTTTAACAAGCCCAAACATTCATTTGTTGTGGCAACTTGTGCTTTATGAACTTCATGGGTTTTCTGTTATATAGCTGACAAATAGGAAAAGTCCATCTGGCAAATGTTAAATCTTCTTATATGATCACATAGTTCAACGTGCATTTATTTTGCTGTAGAATTGACTTCTTTCAAAAGACTTTTCAGCTTCACCTTTTTCTAAAGCTTTTGCACTCCGGCTCCCAAAAGTGCTTTGTTAGATTTCTGCTTTCTAACACACACGTCTCTGTTTGTTTCATTTAATTTAGGTAAAGCATGCGTTTTATAATCTCTGGACCCATGCGTCACAGGCATTAGGTATAGCTAAGGTTAAGATTTTGTCACGATTATTTTTAGTAAAAGTCAGGGACTGGTCATGGGCAGTAAACAAAAATTCACAGAAGCTCTTGACCTGTCCCTGACTTTTACTAAAAATAACCGTGACAAAATGGGGCTGATGGGGTATGAGAGCCCTAGCCCAGCTGCAGGAGGGAAGAGGGAGGTCCAGCAACCAGGGTGGATAAAAATCAATGATTTAAAAAAATATATATCAGATTTTTTTAATTTAAATCGGATTTTTTTGATAAAATGCTTTTTGAGGAAAAAACCTATATAAAGATAGTTTTAATTAAGATACATTATAGCTCAAAGATATCTCATCGTGGAATAGGGATTATAAATACTATAGAATTAGAATGAGACAATATATTCACGTAATGTTTAAGAAAAGTTTTGTAAATGAGTTCCAATAGTTCATGGATTAGGGACTCAATTTTATGGGGTTCCAGGGGCTTCTGTATAGATTATTTAGGTTAATCTTTCTATCTACCCAATTGGACTCAGTGCTCAGTCTAAAAGATCCCATCAGAGATGCTTAGTTTTGCAGTTCTTAAACTGTGGATTTGTGTCTCCAGAGATAATATGCTTGTTAACAGCAAAAATGTTTTTAAATAAATAAATATATAGAGGTGAGAAATAACAGACCTCAACTGTATTGTCCCTCTGCAAATTTGTGTACACAGAGTCAATCCCTTACCTCTCTCTAAAAGTGCAAAGTTTCAAAAAGTTCAATGAATAGAAGATTGTTGGGGGCGGAATAGATCTGGACAAGGAAAAGAAGTCTGGGGATAAATGTGAGAAGGGAGGGCCAGGCAGTAGAAACAAAAGTGAAACTGTTTGAGCAGCATATTCCATAAGTCTTGAGGTTTGAGATCTTTCATACCATTCTCTCACTAGAAGGGAAAATCTGTAATGGTAGCAGGCTGTAAAAGAGACCCAGTTTGGGAATATTTGAATGAAGTTCCTCTGGTGGGTAAGACAGGCATACGTGCAAAATGCAAACAGTGCAACAAAGAAATACAAGGCCTGGTTGCCCAAATGAAATACCATCATGAGAAGTGTTCCTTCTCAGGAGGAAGCTGCGTTAAAGATGATGAAAGGAACATGTCTGAACATGCAGGATCTTCAGGTTGGTAAACTTTTTTTTTATTTCATATTTCTTTCTTAAGGACTGCCTGTCTTCCTTCTGGACTATTCTTGAATTCTTATGTTTGAGCAAAAATATAGTTGTTACTCTATGGTACTATCATTTCAGATGCAGTTGTGATAAAAAATAAGTAGCTGAAATAGGCAGAACTTCTTTTTACAATGTCACCTTTAAAGTAGTGCTGAGTTTCAGTGAATGCAATGAGCAATATTAAATGAGCAGTATGGTGGTAATAATTAAATAACTGCATTGACTTATTTTGTTTAGGAGAATCCATCCTCAACATACAGGATTCTGAAGACTATCCACCTTCAAGATCACCATCATTTTCTATAGTTCCAGAGTTATCTGCCAATGATAGTGTTTCAGTCACATCACGTATGTCACATAGCCACAGTATATCACCTGTAGCAAGAAGAAAAAAAAATCTCCATCATCCAAAAACAACCATAGATAAGTTTGTGATAAGAACCAGCAGATTACAAAAAGATGTAATTGATGAAAAAATTACCCGGTTTGTTTATGCAACAAACTTTCCTTTCTGTATGATTGAGAACCCACACTTCATTAACGTGGTCCACCCAAGAGAGCAGATGTCACAGGCAAATTGCTGGATAAAGTGTATGAAAGAGAAATTGAGCGGTGTGCAAAAGGTCTAGAGGGTGAAATTGTTAACTGAGTCTTGATGGGTGGAGCAATGTCCACAATGATCCTGTTGTATGTGCTTGTGTGACAACAGAAAAAGGGAATGTCTTCCTTACAGAAACAATTGATACATCAGGAAATGTACACACTTACAAGAATACTTACAAGAAGTAGCAGTAACAGCTATAACAAACTGTGAACAAAAATTCAAATGTCTAGTACACAACTTGGTCACAGACGATACTGCATATGTATCCAAGATAATAAAAAGACGATTTCAAAGAGAGTCCCAAGCTAATAACATACGGTTGCGGTGCTCATTTGATGCACCTCCTAGCCAAAGACTTCAGTGTTCCAGAAATAAAGGCTAATGTTGTTGAAATTGCAAAATACTTCCGTAACAACCACTTTGCAGCAGCTGCTCTGAAAAAAGTGGGAGGAACCAAGCGACTCTCCCACAAGACGTGCGATGGAACTCAGTAGTGGACTGTATATCAAGAACTGGCCTAATCTGATGACAGTTTGTGAACAAAATTGTGAAAAAATAGATGGCACCGTCACAGCCAAAATTCTCAACATTGGGCTTAAGAGAAATGTTGAACGCATGCTGAATACTCTGAAGCCTATTTCTGTAGCCTTGAACAAAATGCAGGGAAATAGCTGTTTTATTGCTGATGCTGTTGAAATTTGGAAGGAACAGAGTGAGATCTTAAAAAGAGAAATATGCAATGACAGAGTTAAATTACAAGCATTAAAAAAACGAATGGGACAAGCACTATCTTCAGCTCATTTTCTTGCAAATATTCTCAATGCTCGGTACCAGGGTCAAACCTGAACTGCTGAAGAAGAGGAGTTGGCTATGACATGGACATCCAGCAATCATCCCTCCAGAATGCCACCTATAATAAACTTCAGAGCTAAGGGTGAACCATTCAAGAAATATATGTTTACTGATGATGTTTTAAAGAAAGTGACACCAGTGAACTGTCGGAATTCACTTAAGCACTTGGATTCAGAGACTGTTGAAGTGATAATCTCACTTTTAACAGCAGTAGCTTCTTCTGCTGGTGTAGAAAGAATATTTTCTTCCTTTGGACTAATTCATTCCAAATTGAGAAATCATTTGGGACCTGAAAAAGTAGGAAAGCTTGTTTTTCTTTTCCAAATTATGAACAAACAGGAAAATGAAGGTGAAGACGACTGACTTAGCTGCAGAAGCCAATATTTTAAGTTTCTCATGTTGACCTGGCTGACATAGTCGATTTAATTTTTGTGTTTTTTTTTTAAATATTTCATTTAACTATTTTAGTTAAAAACAATTTTTACAAAAGCAATCCTGATTTTAAAAAACTTGAATGTTTAACTAAATTCAAAAATTCATGTTTGTTTTTTTAAAATATTATATGTTTGCTCTTGAAGAAAAAAATCCAGAATACATCACGTTGTTGTTTTAGTTAAATAAAACAATTTAAATGTCTGTCTGGTGGTGATCTCCTCCTAATACAGCATGGCAAGAAAATCCTCCAAATAAACCTGTTGAACTGGAGATAATTCACCTCCCAATGACTTCATAAATATCTGTTTCAATTACCTTTGGAAAATGAAATAACCAAACAATCATTCATTTCCTGATATAGCTGTAAAACTAATCTGAAAAGTTTTCAAAATAAATCACTTCAAAAATGTATAGTGTGTACCTTCTAAAAATGAAATCTACATCTATCTCTGAGTAGCGAAGAATATGTATTAAGGTTATAACAACCAACAAGAATGCACTTTTATGTAGAAATCCATGATTAAATTGAGTCTTCCTAACTAGTGATTTAAATCAAATCCACCCTGCCAGCAACTGCTGTCCAGGGTGGCTCAGCTGCAAGGAACCCCTGCCACCTGTGGTGGCTCAGAGCTGCAGGTTTGATGGCTTGGAGCTCCGGGGTTCCTTCGCCGACCCCGGTGGCTGGGAGCTGCGGGGGAGGGCTGAAGCGGAAAATGTCACAGATCTCTGGAAGTCACAGAAATTGTGACCTTCATGCCATAATCTTAGCCTTAGGTATAGCTTTCAAGAACAGTTTTCCACCAAGTTTGGTTCTTTTGTTGCTTTCCTTGCTCTGCAGTAACAGATATAGTGCAACCTATACATGTGTATTTTCCTTTGTACAACAAATGAATTCCCTTCAGCTGTTAGAAATCTGCCCTTGGAGTTGAATGATTCTCCACGTACCCTGCATGTCCTGGTCTCCTAGATCTAGGAGTAGTACTGACAGTGTATTTTGAAAGCAGAAAGATCTCCATGCTAGCTCATGAATGTTGGATGTGAAGGCCACATTTTGTAAATTAGTTTTGCAAATAATTTTGCATTTACATTGATGCATGCAATTCTTTTAGCCTTTAAATATGTTGACTTCTCTTGTTTGTCTTTTCAGGAAGTGCTAAAGTTAAAGCACCTCCAAAGATAATTGACACAGGGGGAGGATTCTTTTTGGAAGAGGAGGAAGAGGAGGAACACAAGGTTGAGAAAATTGTCCATCAGCCAGGTAACATGATTAATTTTGCAGAAAATGGCTATACTGGTCATTTATAGTTAATATGAACACACTATTAAAATGAATAAGCTGCTCCATTTTGTGGCACGCTAGCTGAACAGGAATTATGAAAAGTCAGCAATGGCTTCAGAGAAACCTGAAATACATTTGTGTGAAAAATGGCTTATTATACGTCCTTATGTATGGAAAGCTACTGGTTGGTAGTGAAAAGGGTCATGTATTTTTCAATAATTAACCAGACAGACACTTAATTTAAGATAAATAAATGTCTGATGGGGGAAAGTGAGGATCTAAGTAACAGAATCCGTACAGTCTACACTCTTCTGGGTGCTTACAATTTTTACCTAGTATATTCTGATTCCTCATTCTCTAGTAACAAATACTGATGCAACAGTCCCCTGCTATATAAAAGGTTTGAACACACTGGACCAGATCCTGAACTGGTGCAAATCAACATCTCCATTGATTTCAATGGCATTGATAAACTGTACAGTTAATTGCTTGACCACACTTTGGTTTGTTATTTTGTTAAGAAATATATTTGAGACCAAATAACCGTCAGACAGGCTTAATTAATACAGTACAGGAAAAAGGTTCTATATGATGCCAGTCTCCAAAGAACAGACTTGTGCAGCAATGTTATGGTGTGCTCCCCAAAGTTACACCTCTAAAGCAATCCTTTTATACACTAAATTGTTGATCAGTAAAAGGTGTGACGGGTTGGACCCCTTGGGAAGTCACCTGATGTGCTGAGATACCACTGAGTCTACCTGTTCTGCCACCATGGGCCCCCTTTACCCTGTCTTGCTGAGCCAGGCTCTTAAAACCTCCTGTAACAGACACACAGGCAGGGCCACACCCAGACTCAGTTTAAGGGACTTGCGCCAGCACTCAGATGTCCCCCTCCCTTGGAGTACAGACCCAAAGATATATTCTATTCACCTCTTCCCTCAATGTGGAAGAGGGTATGCACAATTCCCTTCCCCTCCCTCCCCTCCCCCCGGATAGCAATCACATAAACTGGGTTATATTATAAACCAGAAATAAATGTATTAACTATAACAGGTATATTTTAAATAGTTAAGGTGGTAGCAGACAGAACAAGGCAGATTACTAAGAAAATATAACAGAGCACGCAAACTAAGCTTCATACACTAAAGAAACTGATTACATGTAAGTTCTCACCCTAAATGTGGTTCTAATAATATTCTTCACAGGCCAGACACCCTTCCAGCCTGGGCCCAGTTCTTTCCCCCAGTTCAGTTTTAGTTGTTTGCAGCAGTCATCTCGGGTTGGGTAGCGGGGGAGAACTGACTACCTCAGTTACCTCACTCCCCACCCTTAAATAGGATTTGCATAAAGCGGGAGTCCTTTGTTTCCTAGTTTGACCCCCCTTCCCTTACAGTGGAAAGTTACAAGAAGTCCCTGGTAGTGTTTTAGCATCAGGTAACAAGACCACCTGACTCTGTACAAACTAATGCATACAAATAGGATAATCACATTCAGTAAATCATAACCTTTCCAATGATATCTCACATGAGCCATCTTGCATAAAGTATATCTGTTATGTCATAGTCACATCATAAGCATATTTTCATAAAGAATATGGAATGACATCACAAAAGGTACCATGTACAGTATTTGAAACTGGATTTAATTAATTAGCTTTCTACCTTGTTTGTTTCTGGTACCATGGTGTAGCCTTTTATCTTTTGTTCTGACCGTATGCATTCCAGGTACTAAGGGCCATAAAGATACCTCTTAGGTTTTAGTGTGGGTAACTCCTTTCCTGCTGCTATAATGAAATAATTGTATTCCAGATACTAACAGTTTTCCTATTTACTGAAGCCAAGGCTTACTTCAGCTAATGCAAGGTGTTATGGGATACTTACATAAGTGAAGAGGATTATGGTATAGGCCAGTTTAGGTAATATCACTGTTATAATATTTGTGCTTAATGTTATTGGTGTGTCTTGCATACTAATATATATATGGTGCAGATAATACATAATCTCAATAATATTTATATACTAACCAGCATATATTAGTCAACAATGGGGCTGTACCAATTTATTACAGCTGACGATCTGATCCATGGTGTCCAGTAGTACCATTCTGGCAGTTGATACTTGTGGGAGTACTTGCTTAGGAGTGAAGTCAGCATTGTGTCCCATTACATAGTTAACAGCACTTCTTGTCAGTCACAGAAAGGGTGCTGTCTCAAGAATGATGGATTCAGGCATGAGGAAGTGGCAGGAGCAATAGGGAAGGACCAAGTCCCCTGATAGAAGGTAGGCTATCAGGCGGGGAATGAAACTAAATGACAAAAGTGAAGAAGGATGGGATGGGTGCTATTTTCTTGGCTGTTAAAATGCTTCCAGATTGCATCATTTCCCCACACTTTTCTGGGGAGGATCCCATGCATGTTCTTTTCAGCCCTACCTGCATTTTCTCCCTTCCCACATCTAAATTAATGAATAAAAACCTCCAGCAAAACCAGCTTCTTCCTTTGTTATCTTCTTGCTTCATTCCATTCTGAATCAGCTGCAGGGCAAGTAATAACCTACAGGGCTTTGCCACTGAATCTCAGCTGTCAGTCGTGCTGCCCCAGATGCTCCAATATTTAAAATTTCAATAGTTGGGATATGGGCATCTACACTTCCGCCATTGCTGTTCAACCACTGGTAACTTCACTCTATTATTGTCCTAATAAAAATAGCTTTATACTGTTACTAATTAGTGGGAGTATGGTTTAATAATTACACAGCCTAATGCTAGAACTTGATTTTGAGACATGCTGAGCACCTACACTTTCCAGTATAAAATGCAAATTGGGATAACATTTAATTTTTGCCAGGTTAGGTCTGCTATAGATCTGAGTCTATAATTAGAATTGTCTGATACTTGAATGTCAACACTTCTAGGGTTTAAAAAAAAAATAAAAAAATCTAAAATATAAAGCTCCTCATTTGGCCTGAAGCAAATAGAAATGTATTGAAAGTACTGTATGGTTAACTTTATGTTCTCCCACTCTAACCTGGTGCCATGTTAAGGGAACACTTCCCATATCTGACCTATCTGTAACAATCTAAACCAGAACCCCTTCTTGCAAGCTGTGAGTGTGCACGTGCACACATGCATACACTTCGAATGTTGAAATTGGAGAACTCTTTTTTAGAACTTTTATTCTTGGGATCTGTTACTTGTTATTTTGAAAGATAAAATGGCTTCAGTGGGACTCCAGACAGACAGAGGTCCATCTGCAAGGATCCAATTGCAAGATCATAGCCTTAGTTTGTTCTACAGAATTTTAGAAAACTCTTCAGAAGGGAAAACATGAATAGTGCATATTAAATATACGATATAAAAGCAACATTGTAAATTAATGTTAAGCTCTAGTAAGATCAACCCCAAATACTTTACCTAACTCAAATTATTTGTTCCCTTCTATTAGGACCTGTACTAGAATTTGATTACCTTATTTGTGAAGAATGTGGCAAACAATTCATGGACTCGTATCTCATGCAGCACTTTGATTGGGCAACATGCGATAATTGCAGGTATTGTAAATAATGGGCAAAAACTGTTTGATAAATTATTAAATTAACTTAACTATTATTTTACTAGAATAAAAATTTGATTTTAATGATTTATACAGTTCTGTTGTAAAAACACATTTACATTAAAGGGCTATCAGAGGAATGTTATTGAATAAGATATTGTCAGTTGGAAAATTCTATGAATGGAATTTAATAAGTTTGTGTGAAAAGTGGATGTGCAAAAGAACCACATCTTTCACACATGCCTCTTAGTGCATGATGTGAAAAAAATACATAGTATGTTAGAAATGTATAGTCTCTTTACTTTACAGCATTCATATTGCATTGTTTAAATATGGTAATGGAGATTATTATCCCATCAAGATTATTACATATGTTCAAAGCAGTGAAATTAGTAAATAACAGATCAGCCATGCAAAGATCTATTTTTAAAAAACCACTGTGGTAGAAAAAGTGTTCAGCTATTTAAATAGTCAAATTAAACAAGACTTTTTATAGCTTCTGTAAGTTGGAGTAGATCTGTGATGGGGATGGTCAACTGAGTTAGCCCTAAGTATGTCTTTTAAATGTTGGAAACTGAATATTGAATAAATAGTTTTTGATGTGTTTATTTATTGGATCTTGTAGACATCACCTGATTGAATCTGACTGAATCCAGTTTTTTTTCCCACTGACATATGGCAATTTTTAAAATTTCAATATATCTATATATTTGTAGCAAATTGGGGAATATATTAAAATTATCTCCCTGATAAGGATTTAATTTATGTAATCATTTGGGCATATGATAAAAAGATTCAGGTAATACTTTGGATCAAGACAGGTGAAATAAATTTTTCAGATGCTCACTAGTACCTTGTGTAACCAGAATGTTCAATTGTCTCATTACTTATCCAATAAAAAATAAACACTTTTTTATTAAACCTTTTGCTTTATTTTATTATTCCTTGTGCATGCCAAATGTCTTGCATTTGAAAACTGCTTTGGCTGTATAATTTGTATTTGAAACAATGAAGATTTGAAAATATAGTATCCAATTATCCCCTCTTGTAGGAAAAACCTGTGGTAGGAGACAAACTCAGGTAGAACCTTTGAGGTGATTCCGGTAGGAGCCCATTCTCCTTTTCCCCCCCACTCCCCAAAAAAACCCCAAAACAAACAAAACAGAGGGGTTTCTAAATTAGTGTGTTGATATTGGAGTTCAGGAGGACTACTCGCATGACTAAGTTTGCAAGATCAAGGCCCACATTACAGTAGGGATGTAAGGTGCATTGTACAGTACATAATGAACTTTAATATTAGCCTGTTACATAATGCTTTTCACCTGTCTCTTTTAAAAAAAAAATCTGTTTCAGAGATGTTGAAGGTAAGCATAAGCTTATAACAAGGACTGAGGCAAAGCAAGAGTACCTTCTTAAAGACTGTGACTTAGATAAGAGAGAACCGGTGCTCAAATTTATTTTGAAGAAAAACCCTCATAATTCACAGTGGGGTGACATGAAGCTTTACTTAAAATTACAGGTATGAAAATGTTTGTAAATTTTTCAAAATATATGGTCCTTTTTTGCATTTTCATGACATTATCACTACCATCCATAATTTAATCATTGTTGTACTGAACTCAGAATCTTTACCATTTAACAAAACTAAATACGTTGTACAGTGCATGCGGTAGAATTTCAATTGTCCCTGAAATAAATGGGAAAGGTTGAGTTTCTCCTATTCAGTAAGGAAGTTGTTTAGTGATAAGTTGTTGACTGAACTAGTATGTTGCAGAGGAAAAAATAACTTTTCTTTACTGACCCAGAATCTGTATGGATCTGTTCTTTGAGTAAAAACATTTGCAACCCATTTGAAAAATATCAAGTTGCTTAAAGACATGTACATCTTAGAAGAAAACAACTGTCTTGAAATATGTTGAATCAATATTTTGATTCCCTTAGAAATATAATTCATGCCTTAATATTCTTAAATGTGGATGTGTGAGAAATCAATTAGAGTTAGATTAGGCCCTTAATTAGTAGGTAATAGTAGTTTTCCATGCATGAAAATCCATTTCAAACAAAGTAACCTCTCTTTTGTTTTATAAGGAAGCTTTATTAATGTGTGGGAGTGTCACAGGGTGCTCTACTCACAGCTGGGTGGCACCCCTTTCTGGCAATTCTGGGATTAGCTCCACCAGGTTCAGCGCCCCCTTTCCAGTCTTCCACTATTGTTGCTCTCCTCCCGCTCATGGAGTCACAGTACAGCTGCTTCATGACTCAGCCCTCCAGTCAGGTCACACTGTGTTTTCCCCTTCCACAGGAGTTTTTCAAAAATCTCTGTACAATCAGCATCAGGCAGCCCTCATGCATGCTTCCCTGACTATGTCACTCCCACAGTGATTCAGGCAGTCTTCCCCTTCACTGCTTTTAGCAATACCAATCTGCAGTGGATGGTATGGGAACCCAGGCCCACCCTCTATTCTGAGTTTCATTCCAGGGCCCTATAGCAAGCAGTTAAGGTCTGGGTCGTCACCAAGCCTACTGCTCTCTTCCCTAAACTACTTCCTACTATGTTTCTTTAAACTCTTTTTTTCCCCCAGCCTTCTAGTCAGACCCGTCTCTCTCAGGCCTACTCGATAAACCCTTCCTCACAGATTCCTGTTCCCCCTTCCTTCTCCCTTACGTCAGGGAGAGCGACTGCAGGGTTCCTCCCTGTTGCCAGTCTCCTGGCTTTATAGGTGAGCTTCCTTCTAATTAGCACCCTCTACATCAGGGGTGGACAGACTTTCTGGCCCGAGGACCACATCTGGGAATAGAAATTGTATGGCAGGCCATGAATGCTCACAAAATTGGGGTTGGGGTGCGGGAAGGGATGAGGGCTCTGGTTGGGGGGTGCAGGCTCAGAGGTGGGGCCAGAAATGAGGAGTTCAGGGTGCAGAAGAGGGCTCTGGGCTGGGGCGAGGTGAGGGGGTGAGGGCTCTGGTTGGGGGTGTGGGCTCTAGGGTGGGGCTGGGAATAAGGAGATTGGGATGTAGGAGGCTGCTCTGGGCTGGGACCAAGGGGTTCGGAGGGCAGGAGGGGGATCAGGGTTGGGGCATGAGGAGAGGCTCGGGGTGGCGCTTACCACAATGGCTCCCAGAAGCAGCGGCACATCCCTTCTCCAGCTCCTAGGCTGAGGCATGGCCAGGCAGGCTCCGCCCCTGCAGCTCCCATTGGAGCGGGGCCATTGGAGCGCGTAAGAGCTGGAGGGGGGTCATACCGCAGCTTCCGGGAGCCATGTGGAGCGGCCCCCGACCCTTCTCCCTGGCTGGAGCGCTAGAACAGGGCAAGCCCCAGATGTCGCTCCCCAGCGGGAGCTCAAGGGCCGGCTTTAAAAGGCTGGCGGGCCGAATCCAGCCCACGGGACGTAGTTTGCCCACCCCTGCTCTACATAGCCTAAGTCTCCCCTCTGTGCAGCTTAATTGGATGATTGGGCCCACTTGGCCTAATTCAGCTCTTTCAGGGTGTGCACTCCACACACTGCCGTCACAAGGGTCACAGGCAAAGAGGGAGCTATCCAGGTGATGGAAGAGGGATTGTTGGTGGGATATAGCAACACAATAAAATTGTGTAAAGGAGAGTTCTATTCTAAACTAGAGCAGCTTATCTTTATCATTTCAGGGTAAAAAGGAATACACTTGTGGTCTATCCCGTAGGTAATAAAACGTTCGCTTGAAGTTTGGGGTAGTGAAGAAGCGTTGCAAGAAGCAAGAGAAACCCGCCAAGATAATAGAGAAAAGATGAAACAGAAAAAGTTTGATAAAAAAGTTAAAGGTAAATGGTTAGAATTTAAACTAAGTTTTTTTTTTTTTTAAGGTTTATTTTTTGTAGGCTATAAAATAAAACCAGGTAGTAATTATTTGCTTCTGGACATGGAGAATTAGTGTAAATAATTTTTTACTACAGCTTCAGCTAGAGTAGTGTCTGTCTGTATTCATATTTATTTCCACGTCTAGTGATGTAGTGGGAAACTGACACTTTAATAATATGGCCAGATGAAAATTTTCATAACCATTAGAAATGTGGACACAACTTTGATAGTTTGGTACCACTGTTGTCTTGTTTATGTTCCCTGATGTACACCCACAATATATCATAAAGCTGCCTATCCAAATAACTTTTTCCTCACTTTGTTTGAATGAGAACATGTATTTTGTCTCCAGGAGCCTATTTTTGCCATTACTTATATGCATGCAGCAATATCAGTGGGAATTGATTGTATATGAAAGCTGAACTTAATCTGTAAGGTACAACATGCCTTTCCTTCCCTATATTTAGAACATTCAGCTCTGCAGTTTTTACTCGGCTGAATTGTCATTCTAGATAAATAAATTGAATACCTTGCAGTTTAATATCGAGGGGAAAGATGTTAATAACAGAGATCCAGTTTGAAAATATATTTTAATGAGACGATAGTGATGTAGGCTTCTTAATAGCAGTATAATAAGAAAAAGGCTATACTGGCATGTTTGGGTTTCCTTTACAGTATCTCTAATTTTGAGGCTTTATGCAGAGGTCCTGAGGTGGATAAGAGGTATTATAGGTCAGGACTGAGGTGTGATGAAGAATTTTACAAAATTACTCCTTTTAACTCCAATTTACCAAATTAAGTAATTCCAGGAATAAACTTTATAGGTAGGTAATGGGGCCTCAAATACTCACAACCAAGTCTGGCATATGAGATCACATCTTGGTTTTGTAAATCAAAAAAGTCAAAATTAAACCCTGGGCACCTGGCAGCTTTGAGGACTCCTATGTTTAGTTTCACATAGCCTCACCTATTTTATTACAAAAAAAATACCACACAGCCTCAATAATAAACTTGGAAGAATAACTAACCCGAATGCTCTTTCAGAGCTATTGTGGTCTCTTCATACAAGTAGTCCGTGTGGCTTGAATGGCAATACTTGCATGAATAAGGCAATCAGAATTTGGCTCTAGATATGTTTCAGAAACAACAGACATTCTCTCAGAATACATAAGTAATGTGAGTCTCCCTAAATACTGAGTTTCTTGTCCCTTAATCTGTTGTGGAATATCAGGGTTGGAAGGGAATATCAGGAGGTCATCTAGTCCAACCCCCTGCTCAAAGCAGGACCAATCCCCAGACAGATTTTTGCCCCAGTTCCCTAAATAGCCCCCTCAAGGATTGAACTCACAATCCTGGGTTTAGCAGGCCAATGCTCAAACTGCTGAGCTATCCCTTCCCTTTTGTTTGTTCTCTTCCCAAAGGTGTTTATCTTTAGTGCTGACTCTTTTTTTTAAATAACTACCATTTACTTACCATAGACTTGGTTTACATTTTTCATCAGAGCTCCGTCGAGCTGTTAGGAGCAGTGTGTGGAAAAGAGGAACAAGTTCCCACCAGCATGAGTACGGACCTGAAGAAAACATTCAAGAAGATACATACAAAAAGACATGTACTATATGTGGCCATGAATTAACTTATGAGAAAATGTAATAGCCCTTGATTGATTTTACATAAAATGCACCTTTTGTAATGTTAATATTTTGTATCAAGTAAAATAAAAATGATTGAGAGTAAATCTTTGTGTGGGATTGCAGAGAAAACAGTACTCTTCAATCACAGAGGGATCTTTTAGACAAAATGGGTGATTTGTGACAAAACCCATGGCTTAAATCAAGGGGGTTTGATGAGTGGTCATCTGGCTGTTGGGGCTGTAATTTAAGGGTATGTCTACATTGCAATTAAAAACCCGTGGCTGGCCCATGCCAGCTGACTCGGGCTTGCAGGACTCGTGCTAAGGGACTGTTTAATTATGGTGTAGATGTTTTGGCTAAGGCTGTAACCCCAGCCTGCATGTTTACACTGCAACAGTCCCTTAGCCCAAGCCCTGCAAGTTCAAGTCAACTGCCAGGGGCCAGCTGCGGATTTTTAATTGCAGTGTAGACATACAGTAAGTTCCCATCCCTGTAGTGTAGCGAAGAGTTGGGATTAGAAGAAATGAGTCCCAGCTCACTGTCTTCTGTAGCGAAGATCTTCGCAGGTATAATATTACAATAAAGATATCAAGGCTGAATCCCCATTCTGTCACTTCGAGTGCAGAAGATGGGGGCCCGCAAGGATTTTAAAAATTAATACTTGCCACTCCAGGCTTTTATTAAACTCCCAAGGTTACAGCTTTTCTCTGACCTTGGCTTAGTAAATTCTGCCACCACCCAAATGCAAAAAATCCCTTTGGACCCAGGAAGGAGCACTTGGGAATAGGAATAGGTTCCCTGTGGGGTACCCTCAAACCCTTTCACCCCCCCTCCGGGAAAGAACTGAGAAAGAAAACAAAGGAAATTAGCTGTTGCTACCAGCTAATCAAACAACATGCACAAACCTCTTAGGACATCAAAAATCCAATCCTGTTCTTAAAGGTAAATTTTCTTAAAAACGAAAAGGAAGAAAATACATCTGGAACTAGATGGTAGATTTTAAAAGAGCAATTCCAAAAATTAAGCACCCAAAATAGCTTCTTGGGGGTTCAGCTTAAAGGTTACAAGCAAACAAAAGCATCCGGGGTTCGCACAGAGGAGTTCACGAGCCTTAAAAAATAAACAGAAATAAACCTAATCGCGTCTTCCTAAACATTCCTAATTTACTTACATATTTGGGTTGTTAAAAGTGGTTCTAGATGTAATCCGATGGTTTTTATATCTGGTTCAAACTTGACACAGCATTCCTGCTGCCTGTCTCTTCAGCCCAGAGAGGGCAACAGACAAAGGGAAAGTTTCTTTCCCAGTTTTAAAAGTTCTACCTTCCCATTGGCTCTTTTGGTCAAGTGCCCACTTTTTTTTTCTTTTCTTTACCTGGGGGACTTTTTAACCCTTTACAGGTAAAGCAAGTAGAGAACAGCTACCAAGAGGGATTTTACAGCTAACTGGCTGGCTGGGTGTCCATCAAAGGGAGCTACCCCCACACACATACACTTCATTTATCACAAAAGGCAAGTGGGGTGAAGGTGGGAGAGTGGCAAAAGGGAAGTCGCATTTTGCTATCAAACTTTGATTAAATTAATTACATTCAAAAGTTTCTGTAACTTAGCAATTCTTTTTCCTAAACACTTCCCAAAACCAGCGTGGCTTATTCTGTGCCTGAGCCCATTTATGCCCCACGCCTTGCCAATGAAGGTGAGGTCACAGGACCATGCATACTTAGTCTTGTCTGTTTTCGGGAAAGCTTCATCTCCGTACAGTCCTACTTATAATCAATATGCTTCTGAAATTTGGCTTTATCTGTACCTGGTGGGAAGGAGGGAACTGGGTTTTTCCCTTTCTCGGATTCTCTGAATTATTTTTTAAATTGCAGATTGATGAAGCTCTCGGGTATGTTGCGATTGCTACTGTGGGACTTTCTTCTTGAAATATTTCTCCTCATAAACTTTTTATTTATTTATTTATTTAAACTGGCCCTATCTGATTTTGGAAAAGCCTTTTGGTGGCTTCACCGATTAAAAGTTGGCAGGAGTCTTTCTTGAAAACTAACCCTAAATATAATAGGGGAAATAGTTCTTTGATGCAATTCTTGTAATTTGGAGAGCTTCTTTCCCTCAAATTGCTGATGGGTGGGTTTTTGTTTTTTCTAAATAAACCAGTTTAATTTCTTTGGAGAACAAACTTGACAGGGAAACATTAAAGTAAGCTGAACTGGAAAAGTAAACAACCTGCAGAAAAAAATAAAATGAAGAAATTCACACTAAATTGAAAATAGTAAAGAATAAATGCTTGTTAGAGCTTTAATTAAAGATAACAGGTGAACTCTTTGTTCTACTGAAGTCAATGGGAGTTTTGCCATTGACAATGCAGTGGAGCCATGATTTTCTCCCTGGTGAATTATGCTAAAATTTATAATGTATTAGGTTTTCCTGAAGTATATGAGGGACAGCAGTGCTTCCATAATTAAGGGTGTTATGTTGAGATTGCACTTAAAATATTACGCAATGTGCAACACGTGGCTATGACCATGGGAATATTTTCCTCCTTGAGGCCTAATCTGCCATAAAGGCATCGCCAGCACACCTTTAATCTGCCATATGCACATTCCGTGGTCATCCTGCACCTACTCAGCCTATTGTTGAACCGCTCCTTACTGCTATCCAGGTTTCCTGTGTATAGTTCTATGAGCCATGGCATTAAGGGGTACACTGGATCTCCCAGGATCACTATGGGCATTTCAACATTCCCTATGGTGGTGATCTAGTCTGGAAAGAAAGTCCCTGCTTGCAGCTTTCTGTAAAGGCTGGTGTTCCTAAAGACTCATGCATCATGCACTTTTCCAGACCACCCGGCATTGATGTCAGTGAAACGTCCGCGGTGATCGACAAGAACCTGCAAAACCATGGAGAAGTACCTGTTCTGTTTGATGTACTCCATCACAAGATAGTCCAGGTCCAAAATTGGAATACACGTGCCATCTATCGCCCCTCCACAGTTAAGCAAATCCATTTCTGCAAAGCCATACACAATTTCACGTACCTTGCCAAGAGTCACAGTCTTTCACAGCAGGATGCAATTAATGGCCCTGCACTTTTTCCTTAACACAGCCCCAACGGTTGACTTCCTGGCTTCAAACTGATTCGTGACCAGCTAGTAGCAGTCTGGCGTCGCCAGCTTCCACACTGTGATCACCATGTGCTTCTCCCCCGAGAGGGCAGCTCTCATCTTGGTGTCCTTGCGCTGCAGGTCTGGGGCGAGCTCAGCACATAGTTTCAGGAAGGTGACTTTCCGCATCCGAAAGTTCTGCAGACACTGCTCGTCATCCTAGACCTGCAGAACAATGCAATCCCACCACTCAATGCTAGTTTCCTGAGCCCAGAAGCGACGTTCCCCCTTGTTCAGCTGTTTCATGAATGCCAAAAGCAATCTAAAGTTGCTTCTATCCATGTCGGACAGCGCATCAGGCAACTGTAACTCCTGTTGCCTTCACAGCTTCAAGATTAACTCCACTGCCATTGGTGATGTGCTCCTGACAACTAGCAGGGCAGTGGAGAGC
The DNA here is from genome assembly GCF_013100865.1 of Trachemys scripta elegans. NCBI lineage: Eukaryota > Metazoa > Chordata > Testudines > Emydidae > Trachemys > Trachemys scripta. The sequence continues at coordinate 129,244,530 of NC_048303.1, read as the reverse complement.
AGCGCAGGATCCATTCCTGCAGACAGAGATGGCGGGGCGAGCAGAAAACAAGGGACATTGAAAAATGCCATGAGCTGAAGATGGAAGCACATGGAATGCTGGACAGAAAGCAATGCATCATGGGACAATGAGCCTAGACCCATGATGTGCTGTGATCTGCTCCGCCTTCCCACAACACCTAGCAGCAGAAGATGGAGAGCTGAACTGTGGGATAGTTACCCAGAGCATATTGCTCTCATTGTTGATGCAACCGCCCCACGTGTGGACGCGCTATGCCGACAGAGGAAGACAGTGTGAACATGCAACGATATTCTTTAAATGCTTTTTGATTGTCGACCAAACTTTCGGTGAAAAAAGTCTGCCAGTGTAGGCATAGCCTAAGAGGTTAATTCGATGGGGAGAAAAATGTATTCAACCTCATCATTGCAAATGTGCACTGTGAATCAGCAGGCGCTGTTATCTAAATATGACCTCATAAAGTGGGGAGCTATGCCCAGATTTACTGATAAATTCCCAGAATCCTCCAGGGTAAAATTTAAGGGTTAATTGCAGAAGGTCATCTCATGGCAAAGACATTGTTGCAATCAGCACTGGATGTGGCAGACTTGGCCTCAACTGTAATTATGAGAAGGGCTTTGTGATTGCAGAACTCCCTGAGGGCCATAGAGTTTTCAATGGTTGGGCTTGAATTTCCGAGAGCGCTGACAAGACACTACATTCTTTTAAGGACTCCCGTGCTACTTTGCATTCACTGGGGGTTTATACCCCAACTGTAAAGAGACGTCATTATAGAAGTCTGCAACAACAGCAGCAATACTGCTTGAAGTGATGGTGCCAGTAGTTGTCCTACCATGCTAGGCAGCAAGACTACTCCAGGAAGGGACACAAGTTACAGCCTTCTGGGTCCAGTTTTAACCAGCCAGCCTGTCCTCTGCCAGCTTCGAGCAAGCACCCATTTTGACTTGCATATCAAGAGCAGCATTCCAGTTGTGAACTCCCCAACCATCTCTCTCTCACTGAGGGACAGGCAGTCTCACTTCTACGGGGCTTGGGAAACAATAACCACAGAAAAATGGGTCTTAGGCACTGTGGGATTGGGTTCTGCCATTCAACTTCTGTCTATGCCCCCTTGCCGCCCCACTACCCCACCCCTTTTCAGGGACCTCGCTCACAAGTCACTTCTCCTTCAGCAGCTCCAGCCTCTGCACACTTCAGGAGCTATAGAGGAAGTTCCCCTGCAGCATCGGGGAAGGGATACTACTGATGGTATTTTGATCAGCCATGTAAAACTGAAAAATCAAGGGCTCAGCAGTTAGGAAATGCAGCATTAACGCTGGACACTCAATCTGAATTCTCATTTTATGTATGTCTTAAAATATGGTCGGTCTTGATATGTATTATTATTTCCGTTAACACAATATATAATAAAATCAGAATTTCTTATTCAACCTTTCATAGAGTAAGTTCCTGTACAGTTTGTAGCTTTCAGCCTTGGTTTGAGTTTTAAGTGTTGTCAGGTCTACAGCAATGCAAGTTTGCAGGAAGTTTGTTCAGTGGTTTAAATGTTACAGATGTTTAAAATCAGTCAGGTAAAGCTTTTTCTGGATTGATTTTTAAGCTAGTGGCATTCAGAGTGTTGGGTTGTCTGAATCTCTGGGACAGCTCTAATAGGATCGTCTAGTTTTGGAAATCATCAAAAAGTTGAACTCATCTCAAACGCCAGCCTGTCACATCCAAGCTGTTTAACTTTAGAAGTTCATAATGTGACATACTATACCTTGGGGGGCATCTTGTAACCCCCATATCCCTCATCTGTATATCATTGTGATATTGCATATAAAGGATGCCATGTGAGGTCTCAGGGAAAAGGTTATGATCGGCTGAAAGTCACTGTTCTATCTAGATATGTATAGCTTTAGTGCATATGAAGTGATGAGAATTGTGTTGTGTGGTTGTCACTAAAACATGCTGTAAGTCGGGGAATCAGACAGATATTAGATCCCCAGAGCCAACAGCAAGGAAAGTAACCAACGCCCGGGCAGGTGTCAAACCACCATCAACAGCCATGGTCCAGCAAGGGAACTACAATGCAATGACTCATCTGCATGAGGCCACACTAGGGGAATTGCTCAACCTTGCCTGGGCTCTCAGCAGTGCCCCACAGACATGCCTGGACTTGTGTTCTCCAAGCACGTGGACTAAGGGTATAAAACAGAACATGGGCTCCACACTTCCCCTTTCTCCTGCCCCTACCTATGCTGCAAGCAACAAGGAGACTGAGAAGACTTAAGACTCTAACAGAGGAGACTGGGCCAGGTTTCCAGGGTGAAATCTGTGTACTGTGAACTGCAGTATCCAGTGGAATGAGAAAAACTGCTTAATCTAGATGTTGCCCAATCTAATAGGGTTGAGAGTTTAGACTGCGTGCTTATATTTTATTTTCTGTTGGTAACCACTCAGATTTTAAGTGATAGGCAAAAAGTCAATCTTTTGTCAATAAAGTCAATAAACTTCTTTTACTGTTTATCTTTACCAGTGAGTTTGCCTGAAGTGTGGGCCAATCTGCTCAGATTTGCAAAGGCCAGTGTATATCTACTTTCAATTGATGAAGTGGTGACCCCATTAGTACATTTGCAATGCTTATCTTGAGCAGTGCAAGACAGTATATTCCTGAGGTACAAGGCTGGGTGGGGAAGGAAATGTGGCTGGTGCCTTGCTCTGTATGATTCGTGAGTGGCTCTGGGAGCCTTCATGCAATCTAGCTGGGTGTGGGGCTCCACATGTGGTTGTGCTGAGTGGTAACAGCACCTGGAGGGGTTTGCTGGTTGTCACTAGCAAAGCATTGTGGGAGGCAGCCCAGGCTGGAGAGGTAAGGGGGCGCAGCAGTCCCACAGTTCCAGGCTGCACCCCGGGGATCCCGGTACACACAAATTAAATATACTGAAGTGATTTTCTCAAACTTGGCTTCTGTTGTAGATCTCTTTGATGGATTAAACAGCAGATTTCTAATTTTGATTACATATGGTTTCTTATCACTTGACAAGGCTCCAGAATAATACGCTGGGAAAATTCATCAGATTGACCCAAACCCCCATACTCAGCCCTGTTGAGGAATGATGTACCTGAGGTAGTTAGGGGCTGTCAGGAATAGAAGGCTGTTAACATTCTTCTGGTGGAGAAATCCCTCCAGGAGGAGAACTGGTAGACTGGTTACCTACTCTGGACACTAATGATTTTTACTGTTTGGGAGCTGATTACAGGAAAACCACCATTCTGGGATCAATGGGCATCTTTGAACAAAGATGAGCCTTGCTGTATGGCTGGCTTCCTAAGTGGTAGACAGCAGGCAATAAAGGATGATTGTATTCTCCTTTGCCTTTGTGAAAGTGACTACCAGCTTTTCCTGGGAGCACTTCCCTCCATCAGAACAGGGCCAGCTCTAGCTTTTTTGCCACCCCAGGCAAAAAAAGAAGAGCTCCACCCCACCGTAACACCCCCGCACCGGGCCGCCGAACCCCCCCCCGATTGCCGTGCCGGGCTGCCCAACCCCTCTCCCCCCCGAGCGCCAGGTCGCCCAAAACTCCCAGAGCGCCAGGCCGCCGAGAGCCGCGCCGGGCCACCGAACCTACCCGAGCGCCTCCCCGGGCCGCCCAAACCCCCAGAGCACGCGCCACCCAAACCCTCGCCCCCCGCCCAGCGCCAGGCCAGGCCGCCCAAACCCCCGAGCACCATGCTGGGCTGCCCAAACCCCTGCCCCCCCCCGGAGTGCCACGCCGGCCGCCCAAACCCCCGAGCGCTGCGCTGGGCCGGGCCATGCCGGGCCACCCAAAACCCCGCCCCCCCCCAGCACCGCACCACTGAAACAAAACAAAAAAAACCCCTCGAGTGCCGCCCCCCCGAACAAAAACAAAAACACCGTGAGTGCCTCCCGCCACCCCAACATTGGCCGCCCCTTATACGGTGCCGCCCCAAGCACGTGCTTGGTCGGCTGGTGCCTGGAGCCGGCCCTGCATCAGAAGGTGATTTCTCAAGCTTTTGCTGCACTTCCTGCTGCAGACCGGAAGCTCACAGCAGACATACATCCTGTAACTTCTGTCCAATGGCTGCATTACAGACATCAAAGGTTGATCAAATAAACCAACTCTTTGACATTCTCTGTGTGCTCATACAGTTATACCAGGGTCTTTCATTCCACAATCACACAATACTGGTCAATGTGACAGAAGCACAGCCAAAGAAACAGTGTAACATAACAGACACGAACTGCACCCTAGCTAAACATACAAAGGCAGGAACCCATCCTGCAATGACCTTCACATGTGCTTAACTTTAAGCAGGTGATTAGTCCCATTGACTTCAATAGGACTTTCCTGCTTAAAATTAAGCATGATTGTGAATAAGTGAATAATCAGGGTCACAGCTTGTAACCTTGTCAGGGCAGCACATACAGGGTGATGCTGTAATACAAAAAAGAACGATGAGGTACAGTACAGTTATATGAATGGGCTGTGCTGGATCACAATGTCGGGATATTTAAAATTGCCTGTGTTTGTGGACAATGGCTGTACATTTTTGGAAGGGCTTCAGTATTCCCCTGGGCAATTTTTGAATAATGAGATTTTATGACGAAGGCAACCATCTGTTAGTCTTTAAGGTGCCACCAGACTCCTTGTTGTTTTTGTAGATACAGACTAACACGGCTACCCCCTGATACTTGACATCGGGGAATGTTTATCTTTAGGATAAATTTGCCCTATTTAGATCCAGCTTGAATTTCCTAATTTTCGTTGAATTAAAATCTCATACTTAGCAGTGCATTAACATTAGTGGCATACAATATGGTATGTATAAAATATACGATGGCTTGTTTATATCATTTATATTACAATATATGAACAAGTTTTGATACCAGTGATCAGTTATAACCACTCCCAGTTAGCAGGGTTTTTTATATTTCTGTAGAAATAGTGGATATCAGAACGGGGCTACGAGTATGGAGTAGAGCTAAAATGCACCCATGGTAGAGTGGGAGCCAATAGCAGAGGCTAATCCTTATCCAGGATGAATAAGTATTTGAGGAGTAAGAATAATATTCCCATTGAAAAATGTAATTCCTTTTGGGAAGGAAGGAGATGAAGTGCTAGGTTCTTTGTATCAGAATATGTTTCCCATTCAGTATTAACCCTAAGTCTCCTGACCTTTGAGCATTTATTTCTGTTAATGTATTTCAGTTAGGAAGGGGGAGGAGGAGGACAAAAGAAACCCAATTGAATAAACTTTATGGTGAACAGAAATATGGCTAGGGAGGAAACAGATGAATTGCTGCACCCAATTCACGTACACGTTTGTTTGTGATGAGCGTGACACGAGGGGAATTGGATGCTCGAATGGGTCCAGCACTGATGTAAGCAATTACCCATTGCTCACACACACTCACCTCACATGGACGTGTCCACGGGCTGTCTTTGCAGGTGCAGCAAGCAGAGGCACAAACCTTACCCTCTGGAACATTTGGCCAATGAGAGTGAGTCCTTTTCTGAGCCCTCTGGGGTAACGGCTAGAGCCACAAGAGACTCAGGTGCCTAATGGACTGAGATCCTCAAAACCCCTGCTCAGCTGCCAGCTAAACTTGTAGGTGCCTCAATTCCTTAGGCACCTAAATCTCCGCTGGTGGGCACATCCAAAACTACCTCTAAACCCTAAAGCCACTGAGCAGCTCAGCACCTCGCTCATGCCTGAACCCTGCTGGGATTCTCAAACTCGGCATTCCCCTGCCAAGCCTGATGTCAGGTGTTCTCAGAGCAGCCTGCCAGGCCTGGCCCCACACCCAGAGCAGCAGCCAACCAGCAGATCGGAGTGCTAGCAATGCGCATAGAAGAGCCCATAGCTCAGTGGGTCAGGCGCTCACCCAGAACGCAGGGGACCTGTTCTCAAATCTCTTCTCTGTCTGATTTGGAGCAGGGACTTAAACTTGGGTCTCCCACCTCCCAGCTGAATGCCTTTTCCTCCAGGCTACTGGCTAATTTGGGGTAGGGCCCCTCAATCTCTCCTACTGACACTAGTCTACTTTGAATAAATGAAATATTCATTGGGCCAGAGAGAGATTCCACTACAGGCTGGTGGCTTGGGCACTCCCCTGGGATGTGGGGGACCCAAGCCTTGGCTCTAATCAATAATTAATTACTCAGAGTGGAACCCCTCCCCCACGCGAGACAGAAAGGCCCACCCCAGAATACCCAAACCCCCAGTGGTTGACACACACCCCAGGGCTGTAAGAAGTGTGTTCAAGTCCCTGTTCCAGAGCAGACACCTGAGGATGGGTCTCCCATGTCTAAGGAGCCCTAACCACCAGGTTATGGGCTGTAACGGGATGGGGAACCCTATGCTGGTTTCTCACAAGAAAAGGCCAAGCCTCCAGGCTGTGAATTCAGAGCTGAGCAAGGCATCTACCTAGAGCTGAGTAGTGTAGCCCAGCCCCACCCCACTCCTTAGCGTTTCCTCCTGGCTAGCTTAGGCTTCTGTGCAGCCCAAACTTGGGTACCTCACTCTCCCTGCATTGTAAGGGGAACCATGGGCACCGAACTCAGGCCTGAGAATTCCCCTGGGCGGCAGGGCAGCTTGCAGTCAGGTGCTGCAACGCTGAGCTTTGCAATGCCCTGTGCAGATTAGCCCCAAGAGCTTTCCCACCGGCTCTGTACAGGGCGCCCCTGCTCTGTGATCCCAGCACCTCTAGCAGCATGCCTTCCCTTTCCGCTCCGTACAGGGCACCCCTGCTCTGTGATCCCCCAGGGTGCCAGCACCTCTAACAGCATGCCTTCCCCTCCCGCTCCGTACAGGGTGCCCCTGCTCTGTGATCCCAGCACCTCTAGCAGCATGCCTTCCCCTCCCGCTCCGTACGGGGTGCCCCTGCTCTGTGATTCCAGCACTTCTAGGAGCATACCTTCCCCTCCAGGCTTTGGCCAGGGCCCCTTTCACCTTCTTGGGCCTGAGGCTGCAGCTGTCACCACACCACAGAAAGGGACCCCAACTTGGCCAAGGCCAGCAAGTCTTTGACTGGGGCCATCTATAGGTGAAAAGGGTGGCCCAGCAGTAGGGGACCTCCACAGCCAGGTGTGCTGGGCAGGGAGAGGCGGCCTCGTGCCTGCCCCAGGTCAAGTGCAGCCTCGGGCTGATGGAAAGAATGAAAACACAGGAAACAAAGATGAGCAGCAGGGGAGCAAGCAGGAGGAAGAGGCTGCAGACCACCATGGTCACTGCATTGAGACAGGTCCGCACACACCAGCTGCAGCATGGCCAGGATCTCACATGCAAAGCGGTTGAGGATGTTTTGCCCACAGAAGGGCAACTGCAGGTTGCTGGCTGTGCCAGCAAGTTGATGGCACCAGTTATCCAGCACCCTGCATGCAGTCTCCTATTCATGACAAAGGGGCAGTGCAGGGGGTTGCACATGACCATCTAGCGCCTGAATGCCATGAGAGATAGAAGCATGCACTCCCACGGCCCCCAGGAGAGGGAGAGAAACATTTGCAACATACACCCCACACAGGAGTTGGGTTTGTGCTGGGCAAGGAGCTGGTGCAGCAATGGTGGGACAGAGATGTCTGTGTAACACATCCAGGCCGGAGAAATACTTGGGGGTGAGAAGACCAGGATCTAGTTTGCTTAGGGCAGTGGCCAGCAGGGTGATCGGGTACATGGCCAAGAAAGCACAAGCAGGCCTTCTTGAGTTCAGGTGGGTGAAGAGCCCCTGCTGTGCAAGAGCCAGCCTCAGGGTACATCTACACTACAGGGGGAAGTCGTGAATAGCGTAGCTGAATTCGACGTATCGCAGCCGACTTACCCCGCTGTGAGGACGGCGGCAAAATCGACTTCTGCGGCTTTCTGTGGGCGGCGCTTACTCCCACCTCCGCTGGTGGAGTAAGAGCGTCGATTTGGGGATCGATTGTCGCGTCCCAACGGGACACGATAAATCGATCCCCGAGAGGTCGATTTCTACCCGCCGATTCAGGCGGGTAGTGTAGACCTAGCCTCAGCTTCTCCCACAGCTGGAAACAGAGGTTGCTTCTACTGCAGAAGAGCAAAAGACCTTCCCTTCCACCCTCAGCAGGTTCTGGGACTTTCCCGCTCCCCTCCAGGACTCCAGCATAATATTCCCTTCGGCTGGGGGTTACCCCACTACTAGCTTGAGACATAAGTAAAATAGCATCCCCAGTCAGACTTTCAACAGGGATATTACCCTGCACCCCCACAATCCAGACACCTTCTAAAAACATTCCTATTCCACATGCACCTTGGCCAAAGCCACAGGAATCTTATGTCCACCCACTGCCAGAAACTCCACTTCCTGGTCAGGTAACAAGACAGTCTTTTAGAGTATACTTCCCTTGACCAGAGAGAGCTGGGCTCCGGTGCCACTGCCCTAGGCACTGCTTGGTCTCTACTTTGGTAACCTTAATAAATTCCATATCTACCGTCTTAGGGTCAGCCCTCACAAGACGCACCAGGTGAACTGTAGGGACCGCTAGGGCTTCTGCGTTAAGGACAGCTGCATGAATATGGGTTAGATTCTTCTAGCTCATGGCCCTGATTTCTCAGGTTCTCACTAGAGTTACACTGGAAGCACCTTCTTGGACCCTCTTCCTTTGCAGGACGCTTGTCAGAGGGATTTCAAGGAATGGAATGATCCAGAGGCAGGGGTATGAGTGCTTAAACTCCCAGCTACCCTTTCTTCCTGGGGGAAGAACAATCTCCCCCTTTACACCAGGTTTGTACCCCTCGTTCTGTGGCCTGGGCTTGCACAAAGAAATCAGGCAGAGTGGCCATTGCTTGAATGGAATCTCAAGATTTATCCCAAAATATATTCCTAACCTGATCTAGGGACCAAAAATTGATTCAAATCCTCAGCCCCCTTTCCCTTTACCCATTTTCTCATTAGCCAGGCAGCATCGCCAAGGGGACTGCTGTGACCCAGTGCCTTCCAATCTGCGACCCAGTACTGGGTTGTGACCTACGGTTTGAAAACCACTGGTCAACTTGGGGGGGGGTGAGGGGGGGGGGGAGCTGTGTGCTGAGCCTAGTTACCTGCTAGGCAAGGCTGAGAACTTCCTAACAGGTCTCGAGCACTGCCCTTTGATCTCTACTCCCTTTAGGGTCCTTTGACAAGGGGGCAGGGCTAATTAAGGGTGAACAGGGATTTAAAAAGCCAGCTCGTAAGTGACCAGATGGGCCAGTGAACACACAGAGCCAGCAAAGAGGGGAGTTTTTTGAGGGAGGGGAGAGAGGGAGCGTGAAAGCCAGATACACCTGATGAACAAAGCTGAAGGACCAAAAAGAATGCAGGCAGAAGTCCAGCAGCTGAGTGGGGCTATCCAATTTATTGCACTGAATACAGCACATACAAGTACCCGCCTTGTGGGCAGGTGGCGAACGTGTGCATTTGCTGCAAGCAGCTCATGGCCTTCAGAGACTGAGTACGAGCTCTGGAGACCAGAGCAGCTGAATCGGGAGACAGATAGGAACAGAGTAGAGTAGTCCTGCCCTCAATCTGAGGCTATGTCTACACAACTGCGGCAAGTCTACCTCCGCTACATAGCTCCAGATCTGTGAATAACGTAGCTGGAGTCGACGTACCTTAGGTTGACACTATGGGGGTCAACGGGAGAAACTCTCCAGTCAACTTCCCTTACACTTCTCGTCCAGGGTAGAGTACAAGGATCGACTGGAGAGCGATCTGCCGTTGATCTGGCAGGTCTTCACTAAACCCGCTAAATCGACTGCTGGTGGATCGATCTCAGAGCGTCCATCCGGGCTGTTGTGTAGACCTGCCCTGAGAGCCGCCGTGCTGTTGAGGAGGAGGAATATCTTGGGAAAGGAGATCATCAAACTGGAATGAAGGGAAATGATCCCATAGTTGGGACCCTCCTTCCAGATGATGTCATGGTGTCCTCTTGCCTGAGGATACCCCTCCGAGGAAGGGGACCCCTATTATTAGGGGGAGATAGGTAATAGTAATGGGGGATTCAATCATTAGCAATATAGATAACTGGATTTGCTATGACTGGGAGACCGTGAAATGCCTGCCAGCTACATGGAAACATTTTAATTTTTAATACAGGCTAAAATTAAATGTTTATCTCAAATACAAAAAACAAACAACAAAAACCCAGTAAGAGGACCAAAAAAAATGAGAGGGGCTAAACAGAGTAAAAGAGGCAGTTGCAGGGGGAAAAAAAGCATCTTTTAAAAATTGGAAGTCAAATCCTTCTGAAGAAAATAGAAAGGAGCATAAACCCTGGCAAGTCAAAAGTATAATAAGCAGGCCAAAAAAAATCCAAAGAACTAGCAAAAGATAAAAATTAACAGCAAAAATATGTAAGATTTCAGAGTAGCAGCCGTGTTAGTCTATATCTGCAAAAAGAACAGAAGTACTTGTGGCACCTTAGAGACTAACAAATTTATTAGAGCATAAGCTTTCGTGGACTACAGCCCACTTCTTCGGATCCGAAGAAGTGGGCCGTAGTCCACGAAAGCTTATGCTCTAATAAATTTGTTAGTCTCTAAGGTGCCACAAGTACTCCTGTTCTT
>NC_048303.1:129188463-129204057 GCF_013100865.1 Trachemys scripta elegans | reverse complement strand
CCCCTCCCCCACACCTCATATGGAGACCCCACCCCCTTCCTACTTCCCCCCGGCCCCCTCCCTCACACCACACAGGGAGACTCCACCCCCCTTCCTCTGAGGCTCCTCCCCCACTGCCCTATGGAGAATCCCTCTTTGGCCCCTCCCACCTCCCCCACACCTCACAGGGAGCCACCCCTTCCCCCTCCCCCACTGCCCCATGGAGAATCCCTCCACAGGGAGACCACACCCCCTTCCTCCTCCCCTACTGCCCTGTGGGAAACCCCACCCTGGCCCCCTCACACCTCCCCACACCATACAGGGAGACCCCACCCCCTTCCTCTGAGGCTCCTCACCCACTGTCCCATGGAGAATCCCTCCATGATCCCCTCCCACACACCACATAGGGAGACCTAGGATGACCAGATGACAAGAACAAAATATCGGGACACATGGGGGGACCGCCGCCGAAGCCAAAACAAACAAAAATGCTGGAGTGCTGCTGCCGAAGCAAAATATCAGGACAAATTGTGTCCTGACCATACATTGGTCGGGATGCAGGACAAACAACTAAATATTGGGACAGTCCCAATTTTATTGGGACATCTGGTCACCCTAGGGAGACCAGACCCTTGGCCCCCTTCCTCCTCCCCCACTGACCCAAGGGGAATCCCTCTCTGGCCCCTCCCCACACCTCACAGAGAGACCCCTGGCCTCCTTCCTCCTCTCCTCCACTGCACAGAGTGGCCCCCTGGCCCTGTTCCCACCACTGCATGAGGGATGTCGGATGTTATCCCCACAAGGGATTCCCTTCATCTCACTTCCATCTTCCTCCTCATCACCAGATGACATGGTTCTCATCTCTGGCACCTCGGGATTTCATATTGTATCAGGATCCACTCAGATGCATGGTGCCAGCCTTAGGTATTAAAGATGAGTTTGTTCAGGAAAACATTGTCAATTGGTGGATATCCTCCATCCCTCAGCTCCTGGGAGAGTCACGCTCCCTGTAAATGAAGTAGTATGAGAGCCTGCTAAATCCCCTGGCTTCATTAATGCCCATAGCAAAATGCAGTGACAAAAGATATTCTGTACCCGTGCAGGTCTTCAAATGTTTTATCTCTCATCCAGTTCCGAATTCCCAGATTAGAATAATAGAATATCAGGGTTGGAAGGGACCTCAAGAGGTCATCTAGTCCACCCCCCTGCTCAAAGCAGGACCAATCCCCAACTAAATCATCCCAGCCAGGCTTTGTCAAGCCTGACCTTAAAAACCTCTAAGGAAGGAGATCCCACCACCTCCCTAGGTAACCCATTCTAGTGCTTCACCACCCTCCTAGTCAAAAAGTTTTCCTAATATCCAACCTAAACCTCTCCCACTGCAACTTGAGACCATTACTCCTTATTCTGTCATCTGCTACCACTGAGAACAGCCTAGATCCATCCTCTTTGGAACCCCCTTTCAGGTAGTTGAAAGCAGCTATGAAATCCCCTCTCATTCTTCTCCTCTGCAGACTAAACAATCCCAGTTCCTTCAGCCTCTCCTCATAAGTCATGTGCTCCAGCCCCCTAATCATTTTTGTTGCCCTCCGCTGGACTCTTTCCAATTTTTCCACATCCTTTTTAGATTCATAGATTCATAGATTATAGGACTGGAAGGGACCTCGAGAGGTCATCGAGTCCAGTCCCCTGCCCGCATGGCAGGACCAAATACTGTCTAGACCATCCCTGATAGACATTTATCTAACCTACTCTTAAATATCTCCAGAGACGGAGATTCCACAACCTCCCTAGGCAATTTGTTCCAGTGTTTAACCACCCTGACAGTTAGGAACTTTTTCCTAATGTCCAACCTAGACCTCTCTTGCTGCAGTTTAAACCCATTGTTTCTGGTTCTATCCTTAGAGGCTAAGGTGAACAAGTTCTCTCCCTCCTCCTTATGACACCCTTTTAGATACCTGAAAACTGCTATCATGTCCCCTCTCAGTCTTCTCTTTTCCAAACTAAACAAACCCAGTTCTTTCAGCCTTCCTTCATAGGTCATGTTCTCAAGACCTTTAATCATTCTTGTTGCTCTTCTTTGGACCCTTTCCAATTTCTCCACATCTTTTTTAAAATGCGGGGCCCAGAACTGGACACAATACTCCAGCTGAGGCCTAACCAGAGCAGAGTAGAGCGGAAGAATGACTTCTCGTGTCTTGCTCACAACACACCTGTTAATACATCCCAGAATCATGTTTGCTTTTTTTGCAACAGCATCACACTGTTGACTCATATTTAGCTTGTGGTCCACTATAACCCCTAGATCCCTTTCTGCCGTACTCCTTCCTAGACAGTCTTTTCCCATTCTGTATGTGTGAAATTGATTTTTCCTTCCTAAGTGGAGCACTTTGCATTTGTCTTTGTTAAACTTCATCCTGTTTAACTCAGACCATTTCTCCAATTTGTCCAGATCATTTTGAATTATGACCCTGTCCTCCAAAGTAGTTGCAATCCCTCCCAGTTTGGTATCATCCGCAAACTTAATAAGCGTACTTTCTATGCCAATATCTAAGTCGTTGATGAAGATATTGAACAGAGCCGGTCCCAAAACAGACCCCTGTGGTACCCCACTCGTTACGCCTTTCCAGCAGGATTGGGAACCATTAATAACAACTCTCTGAGTATGGTTATCCAGCCAGTTATGCACCCACCTTATAGTAGCCCCATCTAATTTGTATTTGCCTAGTTTATCGATAAGAATATCATGCGAGACCGTATCAAATGCCTTACTAAAGTCTAGGTATACCACATCCATCGCTTCACCCTTATCCACAAGGCTCGTTATCCTATCAAAGAAAGCTATCAGATTGGTTTGACATGATTTGTTCTTCACAAATCCATGCTGGCTGTTCCCTATCACCTTACCACCTTCCAAGTGTTTGCAGATGATTTCCTTAATTACTTGCTCCATTATCTTCCCTGGCACAGAAGTTAAACTAACTGGTCTGTAGTTACCTGGGTTGTTTTTATTTCCCTTTTTATAGATGGGCACTATATTTGCCCTTTTCCAGTCTTCTGGAATCTCTCCCGTCTCCCATGACTTTCCAAAGATAATAGCTAGAGGCTCAGATACCTCCTCTATTAGCTCCTTGAGTATTCTAGGATGCATTTAATCAGGCCCGGGTGACTTGCAGGCATCTAACTTTTCTAAGTGATTTTTAACTTGTTCTTTTTTTATTTTATCCGCTAAACCTACCCCCTTCCCATTAGTATTCACTATGTTAGGCATTCCTTCAGACTTCTCGGTGAAGACCGAAACAAAGAAGTCATTAAGCATCTCTGCCATTTCCAAGTTTCCTGTTACTGTTTCTCCCTCTTCACTAAGCAGTGGGCCTACCCTGTCTTTGGTCTTCCTCTTGCTTCTAATGTATTGATAAAAAGTCTTCTTGTTTCCTTTTATTCCTGTAGCTAGTTTGAGCTCATTTTGTGCCTTTGCCTTTCTAATCTTGCCCCTGCATTCCTGTGTTGTTTGCCTATATTCATCCTTTGTAATCTGTCCTAGTTTCCATTTTTTATATGACTCCTTTTTATTTTTTAGATCGTGCAACATCTCGTGGTTAAGCCAAGGTGGTCTTTTGCCACATTTTCTATCTTTCCTAACCAGCGGAATAGCTTGCTTTTGGGCCCTTAATAGTGTCCCTTTGAAAAACTGCCAACTCTCCTCAGTTGTTTTCCCCCTCAGTCTTGATTCCCATGGGACCTTACCTATCAGCTCTCTGAGCTTCCCAAAATCTGCCTTCCTGAAATCCATTGTCTCTATTTTGCTGTTCTCCCTTCTACCCTTCCTTAGAATTGCAAACTCTATGATTTCATGATCACTTTCACCCAGGCTGCCTTCTACTTTCACATTCTCAACGAGTTCCTCCCTATTTGTTAAAATCAAGTCTAGAACAGCTTCCCCCCTAGTAGCTTTTTCAACCTTCTGAAATAAAAAGTTGTCTCCAATGCAGTCCAAGAATTTGTTGGATAGTCTGTGCCCCGCTGTGTTATTTTCCCAACATATATCCGGATAGTTGAAGTCCCCCATCACCACCAAATCTTGGGCTTTGGATGATTTTGTTAGTTGCTTGAAAAAAGCCTCATCCACCTCTTCCACCTGGTTAGATGGCCTGTAGTAGACTCCTAGCATGACATCTCCCTTGTTTTTTGCCCCTTTAAGCCTAACCCAGAGACTCTCAACACTTCCGTCTCCTATGTCCATCTCTACCTCAGTCCAAGTGTGTACATTTTTAATATATAAGGTAACACCTCCTCCCTTTTTCCCCTGTCTGTCCTTTCTGAGCAAGCTGTACCCATCCACACCAACATTCCAATCATGTGTATTATCCCACCAAGTTTCAGTGATGCCAACAATGTCATAGTTGTATTTATTTATTAGCACTTCCAGTTCTTCCTGCTTATTCCCCATACTTCTCGCATTTGTATATAGGCATCTAAGATACGCGTTTGATCTTTCCTCCCAGTTTTGTCCTGACTCTCCTTTCTCTCTGCCAATATAGCCCACACTCCCTCTTGTTTCTGACCCATCTCCCCGGTCTCCATGTTCCCCACTTACCTGTGGGCTTTGCTCACCTGTCCCCGTCGAACCTAGTTTAAAGCCCTCCTCACTATGTTAGCCAGTCTGTGTCCGAATAGGGTCTTTCCTCTCCTCGAAAGGTGAACGCCATCTCTGCCTAGCAGTCCTTCCTCGAATAGCATCCCGTGGTCTAGGAAGCCAAAGCCCTCCTGGCGACACCATCTTCGCAGCCAGGCATTCACCTCCATGATGCATCTGTCTCTGCCCGGGCCCCTACTTTTGACAGGAAGAATTGAAGAGAATACCACCTGCGCTCCAAACTCCTTCACCCGTACTCCCAGAGCCCTGTAGTCACTCTTGATCCGCTCAGTGTCACACCGCGCAGTATCATTTGTGCCCACATGGATGAGTAGCATGGGGTAGTAGTCAGAGGGCTGGATAATCCTCGACAATGCCGCCGTAACGTCTCGGATATGGGCCCCCGGCAGGCAGCATACCTCCCGAGATGAAATGTCAGGGCGACAGATGGGCGCCTCCGTCCCCCTCAGCAGAGAGTCTCCGACCACCACTACCCTCCGTTTCCTATTCGCAGTGGTGGCAGCAGACTTTCCAGCCTTAGGGGTACGAGGCTTCTCCTCCTTTACTGTAGGGACTGATTCCTTCTTTCCTGTATCAAGAAGAGCATAACGGTTACCTATAACCACGGCAGGAGGGTCTTTCTTGTAGTGTGGGGCCCAAAACTGGACACAGTACTCCAGATGAGGCTCACCAGTGCCGAATAGAGGGGAATAATCGCATCCCTCAATCTGCTGGCAATGCTCCTACTTATACAGCCCAAAATGCCGTTAGCCTTCTTGGCAACAAGGGCACACTGTCGACTCATATCCAGCTTCTCGTCCACTGTATCCCCTAGGTCCTTTTCTGCAGAACTGCTGCCTAGCCACTCGGTCCCTAGTCTGTAGCAGTGCAGGCGATTCTTCTGTCCTAAGTGCAGGACTGCACTTGTCCTTGTTGATCCTCATTAGATTTCTTTTGGCCCAAACCTCTAATTTCTCTAGGTCCCTCTGTATTCTATCCCTACCCTCCAGCATATCTACCACTCCTCCCAGTTTAGTGTCATCTGCAAACTTGCTGAGGGTGCAGTCCTCCAGATCATTAATGAAGTTATTGAACAAAACCGGACTCAGGACCGACCTTTGGAGCACTTCACTTGATACTGGTTACCAAGTAGACATGGAGCCATTGATCACTACCCGTTGAGCCTGACTATCTAGCCATCTTTCTATCCACCTTATAGTTCATTCATCCAGCCCATACTTCTTTAACTTGGCGGCAAGAATACTGTGGGAGACCGTATGAAAAGCTTCGCTAAAGTCAAGGAATAACACGTCTACTGCTTTCCCCTCATCCTCAGAGCCAGTTATCTCGTCATAGAAGGCAATTAGGTTAGTCAGGCATGACTTGTCCTTGGTGAATCCATGCTGACTGTTCCTGATTACTTTCCTCTCCTCTAAGTGCTTCAAAATTGATTCTTTGAGGACCTGCTCCATGATTTTTCTAGGGACTGAGGTGAGGCTGACAGGCCTGTAATTCCCCGGATCCTCCTCCTTCCCTTTTTTAAAGATGGGCACTACATTAGACTTTTTCCATTCATCTGGGACCTCCACTGATCACCATGAGTTTTCAAAGATAATGGCCAATGACTCTGCAATCACAACCGCCAACTCCTTTAGCACCCTCGGATTGCAGTGCATCCGGCCCCATGGACTTGTGCTCATCCAGCTTTTCTAAATAGTCCCGAACCACTTCTTTCTCCACAGAGGGCTAGTCACCTCCTCCCCATGCTGTGCTGCCCAGTGCAGCAGTCTGGGAGCTGACCTTGTTCATGAAGACAGAGGCAAAAAAATCATTGAGCACATTAGCTTTTTCCACATCCTCTGTCATTGGATTGCCTCCCTCATTCAGTAAGGGGCCCACACTTTCCTTGACTTTCTTCTTGTTGCTAACATACCTGAAGAAACCCTTCTTGTTACTCTTAACATCTCTTGCTAGCTGCAACTCCAAGTGTGATTTGGCCTTCCTGATTTCACTCCTGCATGCCTGAGCAATATTTTTATACTCCTCCCTGGTCATTTGTCCAATCTTCCACTTCTTATAAGCTTCTTTTTTGTGTTTAAGATCAGCAAGGATTTCACTGTTAAGCCAAGCTGGTTGACTGCCATATTTACTATTCTTTCTACACATTGGGATGGTTTGTTCCTGCAACCTCAATAAGGATTTTTTAAAATACAACCAGCTCTCCTGGACTCCTTTCCCCCTCATGTTATTCTCCCAGGGGATCCTGCCCATCAGTTCCCTGAGGGTGTCAAAGTCTGCTTTTCTGAAGTCCAGGGTCCATATTCTGCTGCTCTCCTTTCTTCCTTGTGTCAGGATCCTGAACTCGACCATCTCATGGTCACTGCCTCCCAGGTTCCCATCCATTTTTGCTTCCTCTACTAATTCTTCCCTGTTTGTGAGCAGTAGGTCAAGAAGAGCTCTGCCCCTAGTTGGTTCCTCCAGCTCTTGCACCAGGAAATTGTCCCCTACATGCTCCAAAAACTTCCTGGGTTGTCTGTGCACTGCTGTATTGCTCTCCCAGCAAATATCGGGGTGATTGAAGTCCCCCATGAGAACCACGGCCTGCGATCTAGTAACTTCTGTTAGTTGCCGGAAGAAAGCCTCGTCCACCTCATCCCCCTGGTCTGTTGGTCTATAGCAGACTCCCATCACGACATCACCCTTGTTGGTCACACTTCTAAACTTAATCCAGAGACTCTCAGGTTTTTCTGCAGTTTCATATTGGAGCTCTGAGCAGTCTGAGCAGTATTGCTCTCTTACATACAATACAACTCCTCCACCTTTTCTGCCCTGCCTGTCCTTCCTGACCAGTTTATATCCATCTATGACAGTTCTCCAGTCATGTGAGTTATCCCACCAAGTCTCTGGTGACAGAAGATGAGTGACTGAAACAGGGAAAATATATCTGTGCCTAAAGAAAAAGAGTTGAAAAGGCTTGATTTGATGAGGAGGAAGTTCTACTTGACTTCCCCCTTGTAGATGCTTATTGCCAACCAGCAAGCTCTGCTGTTGAAGTATGATTTTGTGAACTGGGGTGGTATGTTTAAATTTGTGGATAAGTTACCAGAATCCTCCAGAGAGGGGTTCAAGGCCATTGTTACAGAAGGCTGTTTAGTGGTCAAGACATCCTTACAGTCAGCCCTAGATATAACAGATGCTTTAGCCAGGATGGGTAAGGAATGGTGTCCCTAGCCTCTGTTTGTAAGAGGGTGGAGATGGATGGCAAGAGAGAGATCACTTGATCATTACCTGTTAGATTCACTCCCTCTGGGGCACCTGGCATTGGTCACTGTCAGCAGACAGGATACTGGTCTGGATGGACCTTTGGTCTGACCCAGTATGGCCATTCTTATGTTCTTTGTCCAGGCATGTCCTCAGCTGAAGTAATGAGAAGAATCTCATGGTTACAAAACTCCGGCATAGCTCCTGAGATCCAGCCCAGCATAGAGAAATTGCAGTTTGTTGTTTGCCTTCTGTTCTTGGAGAAAACTGACAAGACATTACATTTTTTTAAGCTCCCTGGGTTATCCCCATTGATATTTCCTTCAGTCCTCCAAGCCTGCAAGGAAGCAGGATTTCCCCAGAAAGGGGCATAAATCACATTAGACCTTCTGGGTCTAATTTTAGCCAAATGGCCCATTCTTTCTCATGTTTGACTAGACAGCTTATTTGACTTGTGTTTCAAGAGCATCACTCCAGTTGTGAACATCGTTTCCCTGTCCCATCTATAGAGAGACAGGCTGTCTCGCTTCTGCAGTGCTAGGGAGACCATAACTATGGATAGATGACTCCTGAGCACTGTGGAATTGGGTTATGCCATTCATTTCCTATCCACCCCTGCCCCGTCCTTTGTCAGGGACCCACCTCACGAGTCACTGCTTTTGCAGCAGGTACAACCCAGTGTGCTCTGGGGGCTATAGAGGAGGTTCCTCATCATCTTCGCAGAAAGGGGTTTTAGTCTTGGTACTGTCTGATCCCCAAGGAAGGAATGAGACGTATCTTCGATCTCTGTGGTCTCAACAAACTGATCAAGTACATAAGATTCCATGTGGTTATTCTGGCTGCTACTATGCCCGCTCTCAATCACAATGACTGGTTTGCTGCTCTCAGTCTCCAAAATGCCTGTTTTTGTGTGGTGGTCTTCAATACCACAGGAGTTTCCTCATCCCCAGCCAGCACTGCCAGTACATGGTTCTCTCCTTTTGCCTGTCATCAAATGTGTGGTGTCAGCGGTGATGGCCTTTCTCAGAAGAAGGGGAGTTCACGTATACCTGTGCTTGGACAATTAGCGAGAGGTGCATCCAGGGAAGAGGTCCTCATTCATGTCCAGTGCTTTAACTACAGTGAACAATCACTTCAGTTCAAACACAGCACTGGATTGGTTTAGATTGTTAATAAACTCGTTTTTTTACTTTAAACGAAAGAGGGGTTTTAAGGGATAAAGACAAAATGGTTACAGGGTAATAAAAAGAAAATATGTTTTCTAGTGGCTAAGACTTAACTCAAGAAGATACAGCCTTGGTTCAAGGTAGATTTCTTACCAATCCTTTATAGCCATGGCTGACTTTCTGTACATCGTGGATATACTAGCGATGGAGTCGAGGAAATTCATCTGTGCGGATGATATTGCCTTAGCTGTTCAGCATACAAGCCTTCACACCATCAGCTGCACCCTAACCCAAGATCTTAGCCCAGTGGCTGATTATTTCCAACGCTGGAAACTCAGGCCTAACCTGAAAAACCCATGGTAACCGCTTTCCTGCTGAACAATAAAATAGCTAATACCAAACTTGATGTGCAGTTCTGCAGTGAAAGCGTCAGCCATGAGGCTAATCCAAAGTATTTTGGCGTTACACTGGACTGGAATTAGACCTTTTGAGAACACCTTGAGAACACCCGTGATAAGGTCAGGTCTTGTGTCGCACTTATCAGAAAATCGGCCAGAACATCATGGGGCGCCAGTCCACAGACCTTACGAACTGCAACAATTGCCTTGGTATATTCTGAGCTGAATATCGTGTGCCAGTGTGGTCTCACAGCTGTCAAACTAAACTCCTTGACACTCAATAACACTGTGCGCAGAGTGTCGGGGATGTTCAAATCAACTCCAGTCGACTGGCTCCCGGTCTTATCACACATCCAGCCTCCGCAGATTAGAAGAGCTGTTCAGCCATCTCACTTAACCATGTCAATGCAAATGCGAGGATCCTACTGCACAATGACCTGCAGAACTTGCCAAAAACGAGATTAAAATCCCACAACCCTTTATGGAACCGCATCAAGACCCTTACACCCAAATCTACAGCTCTATATAATTTCACAGACAAAAACTAAATTTAAATGGAGTTAAGGTTAAGTGTAAAAATACTATAGGAATGTTGTAATTATCACAAAAACAAGCATTATAAAACTAGGAAATTCAGAGTTAGGGTTAAACTGAAAAGAAACGCCGATATAAACAAATGAAATGCCACTAATCAGTCTTAACTCTGCCCTGTAGTGATGCCATGCAATAACCATATGATTACGATTAATGCATAATGGTGTTTATAGTCTTATTAGGCCTGGTCTACACTACGACTTTAATTTGGATTTAGCAGCGTTAATTCGAATTAACCCTGCACCCGTCCACACAATGACGCCATTTAATTTGAAATAAAGGGCTCTTTAAATCGATTTCTGTACTCCACCCCGACGAGCGGAGTAGCGCCAAAATCGATTTTAGCATTTCGAATTAGGGTTAGTGTGGCCGCAATTGGATGGTATTGGCCTCCGGGAGCTAACCCACAGTGCACCATTGTGACTGCTCTGGACAGCAATCTGAACTCGGATGCACTGGCCAGGTAGACAGGAAAAGCCCCGCGAATATTTGAATTTCATTTCCTGTTTGCCCAGCGTGGAGAGCACAGGTGACCACAGATAGCTCATCAGCACAGGTAACTATGCAGTCCGATAATCGAAAAAGAGCACCAGCATGGACTGTATGGGAGGTACTGGATCTGATCGCTATATGGGGTCGCTATATATTAATTTGGGTAGCACCCCCCAGCTCCCTGTGCACTTTCTTGTAACAAATTCAACATATTTGCTTCAACTATTTGACAGGGACTCTTTAAAAAATCATAGAATTGTAGGGCTAGAATGGACCTTGTGGTGAGGCGGTGCCCCACCCCCTGAGGAAAAGGGGTGAACCAGGCCTGAGAGGCTGCGCAGACCAGCAGCCAATCAGCCAAGGCCTGGGGAGAGCCAATCAGGGCCGGAGTAGGTCCTATATAAAGGCTGCCTAGCAGAGGAGAAGTGAGTCACTCCCTGACTAGCGAGGGAGAAGTACTGGTTCCTGCGCTAAGGAGGAACACCTTGGACAGAGCAGAGCAGTGCTGGGCAGGCTTGAGGGAGTAAAGCGGAGCTCCGGCCCACATACCTGCCAGTCTGTGGCCCTTGCTAGAAGGGGTCGAGAAGGTGCATTGGGCCAAAGGGGAAGTGGCCTAGGGAAACTAGGCAGACGAGAGGAGGAGGAGGACAGAGGGAGGAGGCTGCTAGCAGTGCTAGCAGAACTTCGTTCTAAAAGATGAAATGCCAAAACTTTTGAAAAAATCTCCAAGGGCATGATGGAGAGAGGTCACAATAGGGACTCAGATCAGTGCCGCGTGAAAGTCAAGGAGCTCAGACAAACCTATCAAAAAACAAAGGAGGCAAACGGTCGCTCCGGGTCAGAGCTGCGGACATGCCGCTTCTACGCCAAGCTGCATGCAATTCTAGGGGGGGCCGCCACCACTATCCCACCTGTGACTGTGGATTCCGGGTCGGGGATAGTCTCATCAGCTACACCTGAGGATTCTGCAGATGGGGAAGAGGAGGAGGAGGAGGACGAGCTTGCAGAGAGCACCCAGCACTCCGTTCTCCCCAACAGCCAGGATCTTTTTCTCAGCCTGACTGAAGTACCCTTCCAACTCTCCCAAGCCAGTATCCAAGACCATGACCCCATGGAAGGGACCTCAGGTGAGTTTACCTTTTAAAATATAAAAATTGTTTTAAAAGCAAGCGTTTTTTAATGATTACTTTGCCCTGAGGACTTGGGATGCATTCGCGGCCAGTACAGCTACTGGAAAAGTCTGTTAACGTGTCTGGGGATGGAGCGGAAATCCTCCAGGGACATCTCCATGAAGCTCTCCTGGAGGTACCCCAAAAGCCTTGCACAAGGTTTCTGGGCAGTGCAGCCTTATTCCGTCCTCCATGGTAGGACACTTGACCACGCCATGCTTGCAGCAAGTAATCTGGTATCATTGCCTGACAAAGCCTGGCAGCGTATGGTCCCGGTGTTTGCTGGCATTCAAGCAACATCCGTTCTTTATCTTGCTGTGTAATCCTCAGGAAAGTGATATCGCTCATGGTAACCTGGTTGAAATACGGGAACTTAATTAAGGGGACAGAGGTGGCCGTTCCTACTGGGCTGTTTGCCTGTGGCTGAAAAGAAATTCTTCCCTGCGTTAGCCAAGCGCAGGGGGGGAAATTGGCCCTGAGCTTTTAGCGTTTGGCTAGCAGGGATCTTCCCTGTTACCAGCCACGCGGTGGGGGGAGGGGTACAGCGATCATCCCAGAGAATTCATGGTGGGGGGGTTAGTTTGGTTCCTGCGGGTATCTTCCCTGATACCAGCCACGTGGTGGGGGGAGGGGTACAGCGATCATCTCAGAGAATTCATGGCGGGAGGGGAGGGCCGGGGGGGTTAGTTTGGTTCCTGCAGGGATCTTCCTTGATACCAGCCACGCGGTGGGGGGAGGGATAAAGTGATCATCCAGAGAATTGGATGCGGGGGGGTGGTTAATTTGTTTTCTGCTGCTGCTGAATGTTAACAGGAAAACCGCAGCACTCAACGAGCTTTGCTTGGTATGTGGGAAAGGAGGGCGCAGAAGCCGAAAGACAATGGCTTACCATGGCCGCATGCAAGCCGAATTCTGTTGCCCGGACCTGTGATCTCTAGCAGCAAAGCCACAGGCACTCAATATTAAGAGGCAAAATGCGACCTTGCACAGAAATCACATGTGCTATGTAATGTGAATAGTGTTGGTCACCGTGAAAGAGTATAAGCATTGTTCTGCAAAATGTATCTTTTAAAAAAATTCTCTCTTTTTTTCCCTCCCTACAGCAGCTGCAAATTCTTCAAGCCTCCCTCCTCTGTCCCGAAGGCTATCACAGATAAGGCGTCGGAAAAAGAAGATGCGAGACGAGATGTTTGCAAAAAACATGGAATCCACCCGCAGTGACAGAGCTCATCTGAATGAGTGGAAGGACACGGTTTCAAAGTATAGGAAAGAAGCCAGTGAACGTGAGGACAGGAGGGACCAACGTGAGGACAGGAGGGACCAACGTGAGGAGAGGAGAGACGCTCGAGATGAGAGGTGGCGGCAGGAAGATCAGAGGAGGCAGGATGCAACGCTGGGGCTGCTGTGTGAGCAAACAGACATGCTCCGGCGTCTGGTGGAGCTTCAGGAATGGCTGCAGGAAAACAGAGTGCCGCTACAGCCCCTGTATAACCCCCCTCCCCCCTCCCCATGTTCCATATCCTCCTCACCCAGACGTGTAAGAACGCGGGGGGGGGGGGAGAGGCTCCATACACCTTCCCATTCCACCCCAGTGGACAGCCCAAGCAAAAGGCTGTCATTTTTTTAACCTTTTTTTAGTGGCCTTTTCCTTCCCACCCATCCTCCTCCGAAACCCCACCCAGGTTCCCTCCATCTTTTTATAATCTATTAATAAAGAATAAATGATTTTTAAACGATAGTGACTTTATTTGGTTTGAAAGCAAGCTGGGGGAAGGGGGAGGGTGGGTTCCCTACAGAGAATGAGTCAATAAAGGGGGCGGGTTTTCATGGGGGGACGGATAGCTCAGTGGTTTGAGCATTGCCCTGCTAAACTCAGGGTTGTGAGTTCAATCCTTGAGGGGGCCATTTGGGGATTTAGTTGGGGATTGGTCCTGCTTTGAGCAGGGGGTTGGACTAGATGACCTCCGGAGGTCCCTTCTAACCCTGATATTCTATGATTCTATGAAGGAGAAACAAACAGATATTTCACACCGTAGCCTGGCCAGTCATGAAACTGGTTTTCAAAGCTTCTCTGATGCACAGTGCTTCCTGGTGTGCTCTTCTAATCGCCCTGGTGTCTGGCTGTGCGTAATCAGCAGTCAGGCGATTTGCCTCAGCCTCCCACCCCGCCATAAAGGTCTCCCCCTTACTTTCACAGAGATTGTGGAGCACGCAGCAAGCAGAAATAACAATGGGGAGATTGGTTTGGCTGAGGTCTGAGCGAATCAATAACGATCGCCAGCGACCTTTTAAACGGCCAAATGCACATTCTACCACCATTCTGCACTTGCTCAGCCTGTAGTTGAACAGCTCCTGACTCCTGTCCAGGCTGCCTGTGTATGGCTTCATGAGCCATGGCATTAAGGGGTAGGCTGGGTCCCCAAGAATAACTACTGGCATTTCAACATCCCCAATGGTTATTTTCTGGTCCGGAAAGTAAGTCTCTTGCTGCAGCCCTTTAAACAGAGTAGTGTTCCTGAAGACGCGAGCGTCATGAACCCTTCCCGGCCATCCCACGTTGATGTTGGTGAAACATCCCTTGTGATCCACAAGTGCTTGTAGCACCATTGAAAAGTACCCCTTGCGGTTTATGTACTGGGTACCCTGGTGCTCCGGTGCCAAGATAGGGATATGGGTTCCATCTATCGCCCTACCACAGTTAGGGAATCCCATTGCAGCAAAGCCATCCACTATGACCTGCACATTTCCCAGAGTCACTACCTTTCATAGCAGCACCTGAGTGATTGCTTTGGCTACTTGCATCACAGCAGCCCCCACAGTAGATTTGCCCACTCCAAATTGATTCCCAACTGACCGGTAGCTGTCTGGCGTTGCAAGCTTCCACAGGGCTATCGCCACGCGCTTCTCAACTGTGAGGGCTGCTCTCATCTTGGTATTCTGGCGTTTCAGGGCAGGGGACAGCAAGTCACAAAGTTCCATGAAAGTGCCCTTATGCATGCGAAAGTTCCGCAGCCACTGGGAATCATCCCACACCTGCAACACTATGCGGTCCCACCAGTCTGTGCTTGTTTCCCTTGCCCAGAATCGGCGTTCCATGGATAGAACCTGCCCCATTAACAACATGATCTCCAAAGCACCGGGACCCGCGGTTTGACAGAATTCTGTGTCCGTGTCCGTGTCCATGTCCATGTCCTCATCATGCTTGTCGCTGCGCTGCTGCCGCCACTGCCTCCTCGCCTAGTTTTTCTGGTCCTGGCTCAGCATAAACTCCACGAGAACGCGCGAGGTGTTTACAATGTTCATGACTGCTGTCTTGAGCTGAGCGGGCTCCATGCTTGCCGTGGTATGGAATCTGCAGTGTTCACCCAGGAAAAAAGGCGCGAAATGGTTGTCTGCCGTCTGTTGCTTTCATGCAGGGAGGGAGGGAGGGGTGAGGCTGTACCCAGAACCACCTGCGACAATGTTTTTTGTCCCATCAGGCACTGGGATCTCAACCCAGAATTCCAATGGGCGCAGGAGACTGCGGGAACTATGGGATAGCTATGGGATAGCTACCCACAGTGCAACGCTCCAGAAATCGACGCTAGCCCCGGTACTTGGACGCACACCGCCGAATGAATGTGCTTAGTATGGCCGCATACATTTGACTTTATACAATCTGTTTCCCAAATTCCAATTATATAAATTCGGATTAATCCCGTAGTGTAGACATACCCTTAGATGAGACTAGTACTTGTGGCACCTTAGAGACTAACAAATTTATTAGAGCATAAGCTTTCGTGGACTACAGCCCACTTCTTCGTATGCATCCGAAGAAGTGGGCTGTAGTCCACGAAAGCTTATGCTCTAATAAATTTGTTAGTCTCTAAGGTGCCACAAGTACTCCTGTTCTTCTTTTT